>NC_058406.1:126336163-126358000 GCF_002201575.2 Neomonachus schauinslandi | reverse complement strand
GGGGGGGGGGGGGGGGGGGGGGGGGGGGGCGGTGAATGAAGACTTGTCAATTCATATCGAGAGCAGCAGAATGGAAAGAAAGAGAAACGACTTGAGAAGGTTACATGATATAAGCTGAAGTAAATCGAGAAAGGAGCATGGAATTTAAGTGTTTCCTGTGTGGCTGATTGGCTCTGTTTCAGCAGTAGTTAGAAGTCAGCCTCTTCAGTATTGTTATCCTCGAGTTTTGTCCAAGTGACATTTAAAAATGTGGCTATTGGGACTGCTGAGTGACTTGTAGCATTGTTTTTATCAAAGCTAATGTCATCTCCTCATTAATATTTTTAGTCTCCTTTCTTTATCTATTTGTTGTCTTCTCTTTTGTCTCATCACATCCATCATCAGTATAGTATCATCATATTAAACTGAATTATAGAAACATTATTCAGTGGAGTTGGGGGAAATGGAGAGTACAAATGGATTTATTTGTACACATCAGAGTTGTGTGTTTTCTTTAAAAATGGAAATTATTAGGGCACCTGGGCGGCTCAGTTGTTAAGCGTCTGCTTTTGGCTCAGGTCATGATCCCAGGGTCCTGGGATCAAGTCCCACATCGGGCTCCCTGCTCTGCGGGGAGCCTGCTTCTTCCCTCTCCCACTCCCCCTGCTTGTGTTCCCTCTCTCGCTATGTGTCTCTCTGTCAAATAAATAAATAAAATCTTTTAAAAAAATAAAAATAAAAATGGAAATTATTGGGGCACCTGGGTGGCTTAGTCGGTTAAGCATCTGCCTTCAGCTCAGGTCGGGATCCTGAAGTCCTGGGATCGAGTCCCACCTCCGGCTCCCTGCTCAGCGTGAGTCTGCTTCTCCCTGTCCCGCTTCCCCTCTTATGTTCTCCCTCTCTCTTTCTCTCTCTAATAAATAGTAAATTTTAAAAAAATCTTTAAAAATGGAAATTATTTAATTAAATTTCTTTTCTGTTAAAGATGGGCAAATATTTAAAGTTCGGAGATAGTTTTGTAGGTGTAGCCAGAGCAGTAATTCAATAATGAATGGTTTCCCCTGGGTAGGTTCCATCCACATCTTTAACACTACGCTGGAGAGGGCAGCGGGCCCAGTTCTCACGGGTGGGCCTCAGGGCCTCGCTGACAGTGAGCCCAGGATCCTGGGAGATGCCTGGGCCCTGCTCTGACCTGGATAGACTGGTCTAAGTGAGGCCTTAGGACATGACTAAGCAAAAGAGCTTTTGCTATTGGGTCCTTCCCTCCTTATATCCGGAGGTTTGGAGCAATCATCCTAGAAATAGAAGGAGGAGAATTAGCCAGGTACGCCTTTATCCTAGACACAGACATTTAGAGGCCACCTGGGTCTGAGGTGCTCCCCCTTGCATTAGTTCTGGATTTTCTACACCTGCCTCATTCTGACCCAGATAGATAAGGAAGCCTTAAAAAGTCAAGAACGACAAACACATTAAATGTGTCTAGTAGGTAATAAGATGGTGGCAAACTGTAGGAAATTCTGTCAGCCACAGAAAACAGTGACATAACGGCAGTGTATCCCCCTGGTGAAGAGCTCAGGTGCTGAATCACAAACTGGATTGGAACCCACTACTTAACTAGCCAGATGGGCCTGCTGCAACTTGCTTCACATCTCCAGGTCTCAGTTTTTGTTAGCTGCAAAATGCGAATAAAGGTTGGTAGGTACCCCAACACTGCTGATCACAGCTAGGCACCAAGGTGATTGTCTAAGTAAAATGATTTTACAGGTATGAAAAATTAGCGAAAAAAGGTAACAATCTTAGGGGACATCCGCATTTTAAAGTCCGGGTCAGTCTCTGCTTGGCAGAGTGAGGAGGAGGAGTCCCGTAATCATGGCCTCGTTCTCCCCTCCCTTGGAAGAAGTGTTGCTGGGAGTCAGGCCCGACCCCGCTTCTCTCCTCACAGACGTGGGTGTGTTGAACAAAGATATTCTCTAGGAAGAAAAGTGGAGTCGAGCTAAGTTCCTTTGAGTAGTAAGTGTAAAAGGCTTCAAATACACGACAGTGAGAGAAAATCACCTTATATTTACTCTCTTGTTTTTAGTGGTTTTATTTGTTTGTTTGTTTGTTTGTCATCTGGGGGCTTTCTCTTCAGAGCCAAGCAGTAGATCCGGAACAGTTCCCAAGTCAGGACTCTAACATCATGCTGGAGCAGAAGGCCGCTGTTTTCCCACAGCAGTATGCGTCCCAGGCACAGATGGCCCAGGGTAGCTATCCTCCCATGCAAGACCCCAGCTTTCATACCATGGGCCAGCGGCCTAGCTACGCCACACTCCGCATGCAGCCCCGGCCAGGCCTCAGGCCCACGGGCCTGGTGCAGAACCAGCCGAATCAGCTGAGGCTCCAGCTGCAGCATCGCCTCCAGGCACAGCAGGTATGCTCTTCGCGGGCGCCTGGGAAGGTGGTGGGCAGGGGGCAGGTTGACGTGCTGGCATAACCATCTTGCGTCCTTGGGGAGGGCTTGATGCTCATCCCATCCCTTCCAGGACGATCCTACGTCTCCTGCTCTTTTCTGCCTTACTGATTTCCCTTCTGCCTCCTCTACTACACTCCAGCACAGGGTAGCTGTCCTTCTGTTTTCCAGCCCTATTATTTATTAACAGTGTAGCCTTGAGCTCTCCGAGCCTCCGTTTTCCTGTCTGTGAAATGGGGCTGTTGTGTGGTGTAGCGCAATGTGTATGTGAGTACAAGGACCTCACGTGGTTTCTCACCCAATGTGAGCGCACAGGACAACAGTAGCTCCTATCCTTAGGCCTGTCTTATGACAGAAATAGTCACTCTTAGCTGAATGGTGGCAGAGCAGTGCTGCCTTATGAATACCTAGTTAGCTCAAGAGAATGTGTTCTCATTGAAACAAGCCTAGACAGATTTCTATAAACAGTCCAAAATACCTTCTCTGTTAAAAGCAATGTAAAACCTTACTGATAATTAGCTTTCTAAGGGAATTCAGCTGTAAAGCATGTGGTTTCAGTATCTAATGGCATTCAGAGGTTATGTTGGGGAGGGTGATTTCTCAAGAAAGGTGATTTAAAATATACTCTATTTAAAAAATGTATTGATTCTTCTGTGTGTATGCATTTAGAATCGCCAGCCACTTATGAATCAAATCAGCAATGTTTCAAATGTGAACTTGACTCTGAGGCCTGGAGTACCAACACAGGTAAGGAGCAGACCAGCCATCAGCTTTCACAGCATCTATTGAATTTCTCTGTCATTCCTTCCTCCTTGAGATTCCATGCAAAGTAACTCAGAAGGCCATACGACTGTGGATCTGTTAGGTCATTCAGATGTCCATCTAGCCTGTCGCTTTTTTTTTTTTCAGATTTATTTATTTCAGAGAGAGAGCAAGCTAGCATTCACACTGAGGGAAGGAGCAGAGGGAGAGGGAGAGAGAAACTCAAGCAGACTCCGCGCTGAGTGCGGAGCCCAACGCAGGGCTCGATCTCACGACCCTGAGATCGTGACCTGAGCCGAAACCAAGAGTCGGGTGCTTAACCAACTGTGCCACCCAGGCGCCCCTAGCCTGTCACTTTTGTAGTTCCCTCCTAAACACTGCCATTTTCACTGCCAGCTACAGTCGATTCTCATTATTTACTTCTGTTGTGTTCTGTAAAGTTAATGCAAACACTGAATTAGTGAACTGGAGAAATCAAGGGTTTGGTTGCTACCAGCCTGTGGTGACAACATTGTCAGCAGTCCATCAGTCCATATCCATGTTTCGTGTGTGTTTCGGTTTGCAGACACCTTGTGTAATATATATTGTTGATTTGTTACCTTGAACTCAGAGACTACAGCGCTATGACTCTTGCCTGAGTGAAACTCATCTAACACGTGTCTTCCCCATAAGGCACGTCACACCCTCTTGCATTTAGGAACACGGGGCAGCACTTTAGCGCTACTCTTAGGAACCATTGTAAACAGCAAAATCACCAGGGAAGAGCACAGCAGAGTGAAAAACGTGGAACTGAATAGTCCACAAAAAGGGCACTTCTTTCCAGTATGAGGCTAAGACAAGAAGGCAGAGTGTTGCCTTGTTTCAGCCTCAGGTGGGAATGAACGCACCTTGGACATCTCAAATTTTTTGCCTCCCGGGGCGCCTGGGTGGCTCAGTCGTTAAGCGTCTGTCTTCGGTTCGGGTCGTGATCCCGGGGTCCTGGGATCGAGCCCCACATCGGGCTCCCTGCTCAGCGGGCAGCCTGCCTCTCCCTCTCCCGCTCCCCCTGCTTGTGTTCCTTTTCTCGCTGTGTCTCTCTCTGTCAAATAAATAAAATCTTTAAAAAAAAAAAAAAAATTTCTTTTTGCCTCTCTGCACCTGTCCATAAATAAAGGCATTGCTGTGAATATTGAGTTGGGGGTTACAAGCAAGTAGATAAGTTCACCAATATGGAATCCATGAATAATGAGGATTGACTGTGTATTGCTAGGACCCCATAAACAGCCTATGTCTCTTGCTGGCAGCAGGCATTGGCACCCCTTCCCTGCATCCATCCCTCCTTTCCTCCTCCTCGTTCTGCCCTGGCCTGTTCTGTATGTTCCTATCACCCCCCCCCCAACACACACCCTCCCTGCTTTCTTCCTGCCTCTGTTCAGCCTTTTCTGATGGGCTTCAAGGCACATTTTGGCACCGATGATTTGGTTTCCCTTTAGACCTGAATGTCCCTTGCATGAGACTCCAGATTGCCATCTTTAAGGTTTATATGACATTCATCTTACAGATAGGACTGGTATTGTGAGGTCCTTTAGTTAACCGTGCCTCTCACAGTGAGTTCCAAGTTAATTGAACTAACACTGAACTTAGCCATGTAAGTCATTGCAAGGTTTCAGAAAAATCTTCATCTCTTAGAATTTAGAAGCTCACATCCTCACCCACCAATTGCTCAACTCTAAAATGTTCTTTCCCTGTAATTTTATTTTCCAAATGATTTTGTCCTGTTTCTAATACACAGTTTGTTTTTCAATCTGTGTCTTCCCCCAATGTTTCCGTCTGTGTATTCCCTACCTCACCCCCATTTTAGGCACCTATTAATGCACAGATGCTGGCCCAAAGACAGAGGGAAATCCTGAACCAGCATCTTCGGCAGAGACAAATGCATCAGCAACAGCAAGTTCAGCAGCGAACACTGATGATGAGAGGACAAGGGTTGAATATGACCTCGAGCATGGTGGCTGCTGGTAGCTTACCAGCGACTCTGAGCAACCCCCGGATGCCCCAGGCAAATGCACAACAGTTTCCGTTTCCTCCAAACTACGGTACTGGGCTTCCATCCCCACCACCTTTCACCAGTCCTTTCTCCCCAGGGTGCCCCGGTCTTGGGTCTCAGCTCCTCTCTCACAGCTCTTTGCATGGCTCCCAGATGAGTCTGGCTAACCAGGGAGTGATAGGCAACCTGGGAGGACAGCTGGGGCCTGTCAGGAGCCCCCAGGTCCAGCACAGTACCTTCCAGTCTCTCAGCTCAGGTACCACCTTTTCTCTGAGTGCAGGTCTTACTTTAAGAGTGACCGAAGTAAGTGTGCGTGTGTGCAGTCCATCAGTTGTGTGTGTGAGTGTGTATGAATATATGTGTTTCTGTCAACATCTATACACACAGGTGCATATGTATGTACTTATATTTGAAAACCTCTGAGTCTGACTCAAACAAATCAATAGATATATACAAAATGTTGGAAGACCGATATAAATGCAAGTATTCGACATTCTATAATTTTTGAAAAAAAGATGATACCAAATCTTTAATGAATAGGTAATTCCTGAGAAGTGTTATCTAGAAACGCCAGTGGAAGGCCTCTTGGTTTTCTTCATATTGATTTGTTATTTAATGTCAGTCTTAAGAGACAGACGTGTAATGTCATAAACATTAATATTTGTGTGCATGTCATGTTCAATTAATGGTTGAATTACTGATAAAAGTAAGTGCTTATGTTGTTAATATTCTAAATGACTTTACCTATCTTTTGCCAGAGTTACCTATAAATATCAAGTCTGTGTGGTGCTTTGACATTTATGTCTCCGATTTCTTAAACAGATATACTGTGCAGCTTTTTCTATGTGATCATAAACTTTTCTTTCACAGCTAATCTAAGTATCCATTAAATCTGCACATTGCACACATCTAGGCAGAAACGCACTGCCCTTACTGTCCTTGAAATTTCCTGAGTTGCTGCCTTTGTTTCGAAGCTCCTTTCCTCTATGTCCTTTTTGATGACTTCGGAAAGTCTTCTGAAAGTTCCTTCTTTTAGCGTAAATGCCATTTGCTTCTAAACTGAACAAGAAGCTTACATTGAATTTTTTTTCTGATTCTTGCTCATCTTAGATAGCACTGAAGTGCCATAGAGCCCTTTATAGAGATGAAACAAGCTAATCGTGATGCAGTTTTTAAAAATGCATTGATTTCATCACAGAATGACTTGATTCAATAAAAAATCATTCAAATGTGTTAACTTTTTATATATAGCTGAACTTTAATCTGATTTAAAGTTTAAACAATCCAACTGTAGTGGTATATAAAAATTTAAAGACTATTTCAGGTAAAAGAGAAATATATCTGTTTGACTCATTCTTGATTTGAAGAGAGATAAGGGGAAGGAACACTGTTTTCTCTATCTCTAGTCATGGTGGTTAACATGGTTCTTAGGCACCCTTGTGACTACTGTAGAGAAGCGAAATATGGAAATGTTTTGCTTCGTGCGTCTTATCCCAGTTTGGAATCTGTTTAAGGTGTATATAATTAACCAGCACGTGATCAGGTATTCGAAAGTAGTTTTCTGTGTGTATGTAATTTGAATGTTCTCTTTTTTTCTTCCTAGTCTCTACCATAAAACTAACAATCTCCTTTGGATTTCTGTTTTATTTTTTAAGGAATAAGTCAGCAACCTGATCCAGGCTTTACTGGGGCGACAACGCCCCAGAGCCCTCTGATGTCGCCCAGAATGGCACATACCCAGAGCCCCATGATGCAGCAGTCTCAGGCTAATCCAGCCTACCAGGCCTCCTCTGACATGAATGGGTGGGCGCAGGGGAATATGGGTGGAAACAGGTATGCCGTGTTTCTGTGTTGTTTTGATATAAATGATCACCAGGGAATCTTTCTATAGACCACCTATCTCTTTTCAGTATTTTTCCTTTTTTTTAACTAAGTAAGCTCTACGTCCAACAGGGGCTTAAACTCACAACCCTGAGATCAAGAGTCACATGTTCTACCAGCTAAGCCAGCCAGGTGCCCATCTTTTCTGTTTTTTTCTTAACTTTTTTGCTCAAGCAAGCAATGTCAAACTACTAATTAAGGAAGTTTTCCTAGGGCAGAAGTTATCAGAATTTACAAAAGCTTAGCATATCTTTTCTGTAGGAATAAAAGGAACTCCCATCAGAAGGTATCACCCCACCAATTTAAGCTAGAAACTGCTCTGGAAGGTAGTGCCCTAGAAGCCATCCTTTATCAGTACATGTAATAAAAACAAACAAATGAAAAGCTTGTGGGTGCAGACATGAAAGTGGAAAATATATCTCTAGACCTTCCCGGTGACCTTAGGAAAAGGAGAGGAGCGTGGTCACCCCTGTAGCTTCATTGAGCACTTCCCCTACCATTTCTGACTTCACCCCTGCTGGCTGCCTCACCCTGGGTTCTTTCAGCCTAGGCTTATTCATTATGAAGTAAATGCCTGAGAAGCAAGTGTCAGAACTGCCTGCCTATTTGCCCTACAACTCTTGACGTTTTCATCTTTTCCTTATGTTCTAGCATGTTTTCACAACAGTCCCCACCACACTTTGGGCAACAAGCAAACACCAGCATGTACAATAACAATATGAACATCAATGTATCCATGGCGACCAACACAGGTGGGATGAGCAACATGAACCAGATGACAGGACAGATCAGCATGACCTCAGTGACCTCCGTGCCTACGTCAGGGCTGTCCTCCATGGGTCCTGAGCAGGTGAGCACCCTGAGAAGCAGCCCATTGTCTTCTGATCATAACTTTTTGTCTATTTCTGCGTTCAGTGTATCTTTCCATATACTTAACATCTACCATCAACTCCCACGTTTATTTTGATGAGTGTTTTCTCACCTTACTTTCACCTGTGTTTGTGCAGTTAACAGATATACTTGTTAATGACGAAATAAACATGAAAGGATTCTTGACTACTCAAGGATCTTTTAAAATACTTCCTAACTTTGTCACTTAAATGATTTCTTACTTGAGGAACTTAGCAATATCTAAAGTGACTCTCTAAAAATGGAATGGTGAATGTACTTCTTAAATAGCTTTATTTTGGATTTATAGTTTAAGAACCGATTTTCTTCTAAATGAAAAACCAGATGAATCGCAAAGGCCAGACTTACTGCCTGCCATCCAATTAGCTTTATTCCCCACCCCACCCCCCGCCCTGTCCCCATCCATTCAGTTTTAAGTGATACTTCACTCGTGCAGGGAGACTGACACTGATCATCCAAAAACTATTCTAATTATCATCTTGGGGGTGTGAGTGCCATGGTTTTCTGGTCAATATTTTTTAAAGAATTCTGCTTAAGACTGTAATTCTGACTAAGACTGTGATGATTCTACTATCCCTAAGAGCATACCAGCTTCACTTGGTGGCAAAGAGACTGAATGCATTGATATCTCGGGTAGCCAGCCTGGGATTGAAAATCGGTGGTAGCTGATCCACAGGTAAAGATATCAGTTGATAATTTTTAAATTTTATTTCCAGAAGACCTTATTTCTAAAGGGCACAAAATGCTTGGCATTCTACTACCTCAGTAGTACATGCCAAGTAGAGATGTGGCAAAGACCCTGAGTCTTATTTCATGTATGGAGAAATCGAGGCATAGGAAGTTTAAATGACTTAATAAGTCACTGACAGAACTGTACATTTCAGGGGCGCCTGGGTGGCTCAGTCATTAAGCGTCTGCCTTCGGCTCAGGTCATGATCCCAGGGTCCTGGGATCGAGCCCCGCATCAGGCTCCCTGCTCTGTGGGAAGCCTGTTTCTCCCTCTCCCACTCCCTCTGCTTGTGTTCCCTCTTTCGCTGTGTCTCTGTCAAATAAATAAATAAAATCTTAAAAAAAAAAAAAAAGAACTGTACGTTTCAGTTAGATCATATTTGTGAGAATGGTGAAAGATTCAGAGTTTGATTAGGTCTATTTAAGCTAATGTTGGCAAACCACAATTTGTGTGAAAAATTTTACTAAATTTTACAGCGCCTCAGTGTTTTGTTCTATAAGAAGATGTTAATAAAAATACAGAGTAGTGCATGAGAAAATTTAAAGCCCTTTGCCATTTAAGAAAGCTCTGTGTGTGTAATAATTTGCACTTCTTGTAGTTGAATTGATGCTTATTTGGGTAAATTAAACAGACATAATTAAAGATAGACTTTTGTCTTTCTAATGGAGAAAATGTAGTGTTGATTTTGAATTTTGTACAAAAAGGAACCAGTAGTGGTTCCTGATTTTCTTCCTAGGGAAACTGTATAAAGCAAGGGCCGCTGAGATGGTCTAGTCTAGCATGGGTCCTATGCAGCCTACCTGGAAGTAAATCAGTGCATTTTTAATAATCCAGATCATGTCTGCATAGAAACTTGTGCATAGATTTAAACCTTTTGAATATCAGAATTAATTTGGAAGCCCAAAAAATACAACTGTAGTGTTTCTTCGGACAAAATCAGTCCTATACAGTATTAGTATTACCTTTACTTCATAATTTGTAAAAGAATTGTATGAATGCTAATGAATAGTTCATTTGGTTGTAGAAGATTTCCAAAATTCAGCACTCTTGGGTACTCAGACCTGCTCTTCCTAATCAATAACTTGCCTGAGTAACAAAGATATTAGGAGCTTCTCAGATGACTTTAAAGTCCCACATATGAGTCATTGGTCTCATTGGAACCAGCCAAAAAGGTGAACATGTTAAGGCATGAAAATGTTTCTAGTATTGTCTCTGTCAAATTTCCACACAGAATGCAAATTTTAATTTGGAAGGCAGTTTAGTCTAAATATTTATTTTCTTGTTCCTCCACACTCCCCCCAAAATCTATACGTGGGAGAGTGGTTACAGGGATGGAGCCGTTTTTATATAGTCATCTTTCCCCATAATTCTATTCCTAAAAACCAAGAAGAGGAGGAAGATTGATGGTTGGTTCTTACTCCCTAGTACACTTTTGGACGTCCCACTGAATATAGCCATTGTACCGTCTTGTGCCCTCAGGTTAATGATCCTGCTCTGAGGGGAGGCAACCTTTTCCCAAACCAGCTGCCTGGAATGGATATGATTAAGCAGGAGGGAGACGCATCACGGGTAAGAAACAGCAAAGAAATATGTGAATAGGGTAGTATAGGGTAGTAAAGTGAACATGGATATTTTATCAAAATTGACAGATACATTGTCAGCCAGTAGATGGAAGATAGTTGTAACGCTTGCGATTTTTTAAAAATATCTTGTAATTTTATCTGCCATACAATGGTTTTCTGTGAATAATTATTTCTTTAAGCTCATTTTAATTGAGCTAATGGTGGTGTGTGAATTAAGAACACTAATTTTGCTCTGAAATGATATTATTATAGCAAAGCAAAAAAAGTAGCAATGAATCAGTCACGTTAGGGCAAACTTCGATTTATTTTTACTTTTTCTGAATCATAATGTTAGATTTTCAGGAGGATAAAGAGGAGCTAACTTACAATTGTTCTCTATCCCTTAATTAAGTGTATGTTTATTCTTTTTAAGAGTTTTTTCTATATTTCATTTTGTTTAGGCAACAGTCATGTATATTATTTGCCTATTATCTTCAACGCTTGTTCTAAGGAGAGTGATACCACCATGTTCAATCGGATCTTGAAAAAAAAATAATCAGTACTTAGAACCCAACTGAACTGTGTGCCTAGTAGCAGATCTGTTAACAGGAAGGCTCTGTGAGCAGTTTAGCACATAGATAAATGGGCCTGCGGGCCCCTCTTAATGGTAAGGGATATAATCCTTAGCAGTAGATAACTTTTTTTTAAGTTAAAAATTCTCTCTCAGGGCGCCTGGGTGGCTCAGATGGTTAAGCATCTGCCTTCGGCTCAGGTCATGATCCCAGAGTCCTGGGATCGAGTCCCGAACCGGGCTCTCTGCTCCTTGGGAGCCTGCTTCTCCCTCTGCCTCTCTCTCTCTGTCTCTCATGAATAAATAAATAAAATCTTTAAAAAAAAAAAAAAATTCTCTCTCAGTGGAGAAAATGTAGGATCGATGTTCGGTTTCCTGCCAAAAAGTGGATCTTGGATGGTTTTGTTAATACCTAAGTTTAAAAAGTAATAGATCCAGGGGCACCTGGGTGGCTCAGTTGGTTAAGCGTCTGCCTTTGGCTCAAGTCATGATCTCAGGGTCATGGGATCGAGCCCTGTGTCAGGCTCTGTGCTTGGCGTGGAGCCTGTCTTGCTTGAGATTCTCTCTTCTCCTTCTGCCCCCTCTTCTCTCTCTCTCTTGCTCACTCACTCTCTAATTAAAAAAAAAAAAGGGGGCGCCTGGGTGGCTCAGTCGTTAAGCGTCTGCCTTCGGCTCAGGTCGTGATCCCAGGGTCCTGGGATCGAGCCCCACATCGGGCTCCCTGCTCGGCGGGAAGCCTGCTTCTCCCTCCCCCACACCCCTTGCTTGTGTTCCCTCTCTCGCTGTGTCTCTCTCTGTCAAATAAATAAATAAACTCTTTAAAAAAAATTTTTAAAAACGTAATAGATCTAGGGATGCCTGGTTGGCTCAGTAGGTAGAGCATCCAACTCTTGATCTCTGGGTCATGAGTTCAAGCCCCATATGGGGTGTAGAGATTACTTTTTTTAAGTAATCTAGATTTGAAAACACAGTGTGTGAATTTTCTGTGTGTTTTTTCTTGTTTAAAGAACCACAGTCGGGCACCTGGGTGGCCCAATTGGTTAAGCATCTGCCTTCAGCTCAGGTCATGATCCCAGGGTCCTGGGATCGAGCCCTGCATCAGGCTCCCTGCTCAGCAGGGAGTCTGCTTCTCCCTCTCCCTCTGCCCCTTCACCCGCTCATGCGTGCTCTCTCTCTCTCAAATAAATATTAAAAAAAAAAAACAAAACCACAGTCATCATGGCAGAGAGGCCCATGGGTGGAAGTCCTATAGATGTTTTCTGTAAGTACCCAGATGCACAGCTCATCTAAATGGTTAATGTTGCTATAGTGAGTCATACAGAAAGTAGACATAAGAGGCCGTAGACGACCGGCTCCCCCGTGTGCACATCAGCAGTACGGTGACAAGTACAGAGTCACTGCCACTTCTTACTCATGGATTAGAAGGGATCTACTGTACGTATTAGTCTCCGGAGGAACCAAGAGTGTCTGACAGACAGTTCTCTGGCCTTAACATTCGGCATAAACAAAGTACAGATGGGTAAGCAAGATTCAAGAGGGGGACTGGGAAAAACAGAGAAAGTGGGAGGGGCGCGAACGGCCCAGGCTAGATGACAACAGGCAGAGCATTCTCGCCGCGGATCCCGAAAGGCACTTGTGATGGAGAGAACATCCTGTATTTACTGTATTTCATATTGACCATGTGTTTAGACTCTAAATGTGCCATTTATTGAAGTTTGAAGCCCCTTAGGAGGCTGGTGTCTTCTTGCTGCCAGTCCTGCCTCCCCCACCCCACCCCCACCCCACTGCACCTCTACAGAGAGTGGCCACATAACTCAGTGATGGCTTGTGTGCAGAAAGCAGAAGCTTAAAACCTGGGATGGTGCTTCCCGGGGGAGCAATGACATTAGTGGTAATTAGGCTTCTACCAAAGGATAGCCCATTTTAACCCAGAAGTGCCAGGGAGCTTAACCTCTGGGCACATCAGAGCTCTGTGGGAGAAAGAAAGCATTTGGGGGCCAGGATCACATTTCCCTCCCTGAACCCTTCACCTTCAGTGTGACTATGTGCCAACCTACGCCAGCGGCCCCACAGAGCAGGCACCCATAATCTTTTTTTTTTTTTTTTTTTTAAAGGTTTTATTTATTTATTCGTCAGAGAACACAAGCAGGGGCAGCGGCAGGCAGAGCAGGCAGGGGGAGAAGCAGGCTCCCTGCTGAGCAAGGAGCCCAATGTGGGACTCGATCCCAGGACCCCAGGATCATGACCTGAGCCAAAGGCAGATGCTTAACCGACTGAACCACCCAGGCATCCCCGTAATCTTTTTTAGTTCTAGAAACAACCAACAGGTTGAGCATTTACCACAAGCATGATTATCTGCTCAGGGCTTTATTTAGACTAGACCACTTAAAGCACATCACAACCGTATAGTAGAACTACTGTTTTGAGGGTTTAATGACTTACCCAAGGTCCCAAAACACCAGGAAGGGAACCCAGGCATGCTGACCCCCAAGTGTGTGTTACCAGCCCCTGCACTCTACCGATTACTTCCCCAAAGGGGACACGGAGCTCCCATGATATCTTTCTAAAGGTTTTATGCAAGTAACATTGGAGAAGGCCCCCAAAAAACAAATTGGTCGCTATTCCTTTCTCTCATTTTATAGATCCTGAAGGGAAAAGAAATATTCCCACATCCTGTAGGACAGGCAGACAGTAAAGATTCAGCTCCATATTGAGAAGAGTCCTCAGCTTCAGGCACTGGGATCTCAGGAGGGAAAATCCTCTGACGTCAGGAAAGGGAATGTACCATTTGGTCTCTAGTGTACAGGGACCATGCCGGGCCCATCAGATATTTAGGCCTTCCCAACACTTAGAGATGAGGAGACTGAATCTCAGAGGATTAGGGAATTTGCCCAAGCCCACACACCTAGTGTGTGGGGGCATCTATCCTAGAGGGGAGGGGGGCCTGGGCACAGTGGAGAGGTAAAGGTGTAGGCAAGGTGGGCCAGGACAACCAGGGTATTGATTCATGCACATCTAGGCACCAATGGGTGCCCACTAAAACTAAAATGGAAAGATTAGCACCACAAAAAGCAACTTCCAGTAAATACAGAATGTTCTCTCCATCACAAGTGCCTTTCGGGATCCGCGGCGAGAATGCTCTGCCTGTTGTCATCTAGCCTGGGCCGTTCGCGCCCCTCCCACTTTCTCTGTTTTTCCCAGTCCCCCTCTTGAATCTTGCTTACCCATCTGTACTTTGTTTATGCCGAATGTTAAGGCCAGGGAACAGTCTGTCAGACACTCTTGGTTCCTCCGGAGACTAATACGTACAGTAGATCCCTTCTAATCCATGAGTAAGGGACTAAGTGACTCTGTACTTGTCACCGTACTGCTGATGTGCACACGGGGGAGCCAGTCGTCTACGGCCTCTTGTGTCTCTGACCGGCTCTGCTACTGTTGTGAATCACGGAACTGTTTTCAGGATTTTTATTGGTAACCTCGTTCTATTTGTTGAGCTGGGAACCACTGTGATTCATTGTTAATTGAATCTATGTTCCACTTATCTTGAAATGGAGATTAAAATTATACCTTGCTTAAAGCAGAGCTAGAATATACAACTGTGGATTTACCAAAACACCATTTAGAGAAGGGCAGTTACTTTATATCACCAAAGATTCTTCCTTTTACAAGGACTTACACTATGCCTCTATGTTTTACATGTACTTCAACTTATCAAAATTGAGTTTCTTGGTCCGCTGCATGGCTCTCGTATAAAGTATAGCTGTAATGACTTGTACTTGCTTCTGTTACGGAAATCCATCGCTAACTAGGCCCAGCTCTGAGGTGGCGGTGGTAATGATAGCGGCGAGGACATTGACCGACCTCTTTCCGTGTTGTGAGAAGTACTTAAACACTTCATGTACATCATTTTGTTTAATCCTCACGACAGCCCTAGGAAGTATTAGGGACAGAAAGATTAAGTGACTCTCCGCCCCCTAAAGTGACACAGCCGGATGTCAAGCCAAGCAGCGTTTCTCTAGAGATGCATGTCCTGCTCCACGTTCTCTTTCACGAACACTGATCCTTTTTTTTTTTTTTTTAAGATTTTATTTATTTATTTGACAGAGAGACACAGCGAGAGAGGGAACACAAGCAGGGGGAGTGGGAGAGGGAGCAGCAGGCTCCCCGCAGAGCAGGGAGCCCGATGCGGGGCTCGATCCCAGGACCCTGGGATCATGACCTGAGCCGAAGGCGGACGCTTAACGACTGAGCCACCCAGGCGCCCCTCACTAACACTGATCCTGCCTGAGAGCTGCTTGTTGGTGTCCATTCGTGTTAGAGAATACTGCCGCCTTCAAGTGGCTAAGGATAGGAATACTTCTCAATTTGTTTTTCCAGACTAACTGGAAAATTGAAGGATTTTTTTCCTGTTTCAGTCAGAGCCATGGAGTATTTCTATGTAAAATCATATAAGTGACACAGATTAGCTTTATATTATAGATGAAGGACATTCACTGTTCTTCTCTCCGAGGAGCTGTAGCCAGAGCGATCCTCGTGTGCTGACGTGTTGAGCTCGGGAGAGCCCCGCAGTGGGCTGCGGGCGTAGCCCACCTGTGACCACGACACTTCAGGATCTGGGGCAGTTCGCCCAGATCTCTCGTTCGAAGGGACTAAGTGAAACTTCCTCTCTGATCTGACTTAAACTAGATAATCTCTAGTGGCCCTGATGTGCTGTCTAAATATCTAAATCCCAGAAGCAGTTGTTACTCGTTCCCACAGCAACCAGTACTTCCTCTCGCGTAACTCGGACCCTGCTGTTATTTTATTGTCTACCTGGCCCACTAAATGTTTTCATAGCAGTGACCAGAAATATACTGTTATGGTGACATCCCCAGCACCTGGCACAGAGTAGATACTCAATATTTGCTACATGGATAAAATATCTTGGGGGGAAACATAGTCAGTAGTCAAAGAAAAGCACTGACACAGACTTGCACCAACCAAGCAAACACCTGCACGTGAGTCTTGCTCACTCCGCCCTCCGTGTTCACTCCCTCAAACTGTCAGTTCATAGCAGCCAGAAACTAGCACGAATGCCCCTGGAGCCAAAACCCTGCTTATTTAGCTTGCTGAAGCCAGGGAAACATCCCGTGGGACCTGGGGAGTCTCTCCACAAGGGAGAGTCAAGACGGACATTTCGTTGAATGTGGCTTTGTACTCAATGATTTTGAGGAAGGGGTAAGGAAGTGGTGGCCACCTCTGAACGATGTTGTCAAAAATCAAGGGCAGCTCGGCATCAAGGTGTCTTAGTAATCTCATTTGAGGAGGTGGGAGAGGTTGAACTGGTCTGGGAGGTCACTGGGAAGAGAGCTGCAGTCATTCCAAAGGAGAGATTGGTAATCCAGCGCAGTCCCTTGGTTTTCAAAGTGCTATGTAGGGTCTGCCGGCCTTTGGAAATAATGTGTCCAGTTAGGAACAGTGCCTTGATCAAAATCAAGTGTAATTCAGCCAGACGCGGCCTTCGGGAATTGGCAGTACTTAAAATGGCCACGTATTCTGATGATTTCGTGATGAGCATTATGACGGTGTTACAACAAATTCAGAGGTACTTCACGATTTTCTCTCTGTTTTCCTGCAGAAATATTGCTGACACTGAAGGTAGCTGGTTGCTTCTCTCTTCAGCTGACTGGGCTCACTTGCTCAAAACACTTACCAGCCTGGAGAGCTGTGTCTATTTGTTTTGACCCAGTCGACCTGCCAGCCAGTTCTGCCAGAGCCCGGTCAGCAGATGGGCCTGGGCCCCGGCTCCCAGGGTGGGCTGGGGTCCGCTTGGCTGTTGCAGGAGGGAGCTGCCTCTTCGCTTGACAGTCGGAAGCTCGCGTCCAGACAGTTGCTCAGTCTGTTCACTGCATTCACCTTAGTGCAACTTAGATCTCTCCTGCAAAGTAAATGTTGACAGGCAAATTTCATACCCATGTCGGATTGAATGTATTTAAATGTATGTATTTAAGGAAAACAACCATGCTCTTGTTCTGTTCCTGTTTGGTTCCAGACACTGGTTTCTTGCTTTGTTTTCCCTGGCTAATCAGTCTAGTGCAAAAGATTAAGATTTCATCTCGGGGAAAGAACAGAATTAAGGGGAAAAAAAAAAAAATCAAACTAAAGGTGTTCTAAGCTAAAGCCAGTATTTGGGATAAAAGCAGAGCAGACACCATGGACAGCGCTGTATGAACAGAGACCCAAGAAGTGAAGACCAATAAAGTCAGAGTTGTACCTTTGTTGTAGAAGCTCTAGAGACCATGTTGGAAAGAGTTTCCAGTTACCGAACAGATGAAAAGGAGCCTGTGAAGGGCTGTTAATATTAACAAGTGCTTTTTCTTTTTTTTTTTTTCTTTGTCAAAATCAAACTAGTTCACCCAAATTGTGAATCAAGAAGAAATATTGTTCATTTTCAAACTAAGTTCCCTTTAGATTGCTCAGACAGCTTTGACTCGTACCTCTTCTTCCCCATGTGATCCTGACTCTCCCCCGCCCTTGGCCTTCCCCACTTCTCCCCCACATTCATTCATCTTGTTAAAAAAAATTTTTAAAAAGCAACAGAAACCAGGTAAGCCCTTTATTTCCTTAAATGTTTTGCCAGCCACTTACCAATTGCTAACTATTAAATTTCAGAAAAATGCATTTACTGGCAAGGAGAGGAGCCAAGTCAGGACTTGATACCGATCAAACTAAGGATACCTGCTTTGGAAGCATGTTTATTCTGTTCCCCAGCAACACTGGCCTACAAAAACGGGCAAAAATAACAGTGTGTTTAAAATTGACAGCAGATATCACAACAGATTTAACCTCCGCCATGTGTTTTTTATTTTGTTTTTTAGCAGTGCTGACTAAGCCGAAGTTTTGTAAGGTACATAAAATCCAATTTATATGTAAACAAGCAATAATTTAAGTTGAGAACTTAAGTGTTTTAATTGTATAATTTTTGTGAGGTATACATATTGTGGAATTGACTCAAAAATGAGGTACTTCAGTATTAAATTAGATATCTTCATAGCAATGTCTCCTAAAGGTGTTTTGTAAAGGATATCAATGCCTTGATTAGACCTAATTTGTAGACTTAAGACTTTTTATTTTCTAAACCTTGTGATTCTGCTCATAAATCATTTATCTAATCTATATGATATGCAGCTGCTGTAGGAACCAATTCTTGATTTTTATATGTTTATATTCTTTCTTAATGAACCTTAGAAAGACTACATGTTACTAAGCAGGCCACTTTTATGGTTGTTTTTCTGGCCCACTCTGGTAGGGGAATAATCTTTTATTAATTGGCGTCCGTTTCAGACAACCGCAATACCGAGAAACTGATGGCCTTTTTTGAGCTATTTCCCCCCCAAACCCCTAATACACATACTTTCTTACCTAAATTTCAGAATGATGTCTTTTTGATGTCTAAAAAGCGAAGCATTTTATATCTCATTAGCCAGGCTTTTTAGGAACAGAGAGGTTTTTCCTTGAAATTTGATTGTTTATTTGTGGCAGGGTGGAAAATGTACCAACTACCCCTATTTCTATTTCTCTCTCTCTCTCTATATGGGCAAATTAGGGCGTATAGAAAGAGGTGTAGCCCAAAGATAAATGGTTAAGTAGACAGTCTGAAAGTGTTGCTCCATACTAAAGAAATTTTCTGGAAATTTGCATTTCGATACTTTGTTCCACTTGAGAGGGGTCTCACTACAGGGAGGTGGCCAAGGAACAGCACTTCTCGGCGGCCACCAGTTCACGTTGTCCCCTCGAGAGGCTCTACTCGTCTCCACCGAACCACTGGGTTGCCCAGTTGAGATGGAAAACAATAAGCAGATGTTGGCCCGGAACTCCATGACCTCATCGGTGTGATGAGGCTCACGTGACACAGTTTACTGTGACCGGTTTTAAGTTGATTTTTAGAAATATGTGAATCGGAATGACTTCAACTTCACACAGCACAAAGGAGAAATGGAGTTTAAACTGGCTTTGTTTTGTTTTTAAGTCCCTTTTCACTAGAACACTGTCCAAAAATCTGTGTATCTTGTATCGTTTACCCATCTGCCCACTGTGTCTTAATGTCAATCCCAATTCAGACAAATCTGCAAACCTATGATACTGGTAATTTAGAATAATTCATGATCATTACTGTTTTGAAGGAAAAGAGATGGTAAGTTCTCTTACGGCTCAGACCAGGTAGTGGATTTTGCTTTACATCTAATTAAGAGAAGAAAAGTCAGTGAAGGAATCCTCTGATCATATTGATCACTATAGAAGCAAAAGCCAAATCAATCCCCTTCATTATCAGTATTTCTCATGCTGTAAACAATAAATTTGTTAGACTGAGTACTTGGTTTTGTTTAATAGAACAAAATAATCAGTGTTTTACTTATATTACTAAATGTGAAAAACACATAATGTGAAAAGTATACATACATTAACTTGGGTGTAAAACTCATTTAAGTGTTCATGTAATGTGCTAAGTTTAAAAAGTGAAGTGAGCTGTTTTACTACAATGAATTCGTTCGACTCAAAGACTAAAAATGCCCCTCCCACGTGTATCTCTTAAGGCCTGTAATAACTGAAAGCAATGTTTTTGCAGTTTATATAATGCAATTTTTAATCTGTGTTTAAAAATGGAGTTCATATGGGCTTAACACATGAAATGGGTGGCACAGATCCACTTGCAGAACCCAAAGATACACAATCAATTTTGAAATGCAACTTAAGCCATTAATTGTTGGTGTGAATTTAAAATTTTCTAGTATTTGTATGGTAGTATGCTGCCTAAGAGCAAAGCATTCTCTGCACAAAAGAAAATTACTGTAGTGGCTTCGATTTTAATTAGAATTTTCTCCCTGGTGTTTCTTTATAGACTAAAACAAAATCTTTTAAGTTTCTTACTACAGGTAAAAGCTATGTGCAAGAACCTCAAAATGCTAAAATCTAGCATAATGCCTTAGATCTGTTTTTAAGTCTTGTATATTCCTACATAGCTGTCCAATGTATTATATTTGTATAGTGAATTGTGTACAATTTTTGAATAAGTGCATCATCACTTAACCTTTATGTTGTTGAATAGTGATGATGATACATTTCTTCAAACATTTAACTGTCATTTTTGTTCCTTTGTCATTTGTGGGTTTTATTTGTACAGTTCCTCATGAAGTTGCATCTGAGATGTGTGTATATGAAAAGATTATACAAGGGTAAAATTAAGCAATATATTAACTATGGTTCTTCAGGAGAAAGCTTACAGTGTTTCAGGTTGTGATTTATTTTCAAAATGGAGTTGACTCTGAACATCACTTTGTTCACCTGCATTGATGTTTGTATTTCTAGTGTGAGCAGTTTATGCAAAGGTAGATATATTCAGAGAAATTTTAAATACATTTATGCAAGTTAATATTGCTTTGCTGATGCTATTTGCTTATTTGATGTTAAATAATGCTATTGTAAATAAAGAATTCTGTTGTTATTGCATCATTTAATAAATTTTAATGCCTTCGGGTTTTACATGGCTCGGGAGATTTTAATGTGTTTATATTGTATCTTCATTCATAACTGCATTTGTTTAAAATACCCGCCCTGTAATTTAATCATCTCTCACAGTCAGACAGTAGTTGACACTCTTCCTGGCACCCTAACATTTGATTCCCCTGCTGACCCATTTTACAGATTTTCAATTTGAAGCTGAGAGCTTATGTCTTAAGATTGTCTAGCAACTTAATGGCAAATACAGGCTGAGTAGGCCCACTGAATCCCGGATGAGGTCACTGCTCTCCACACCAGACTGTGCCACCTCTTATCCCCATCTCTCCAAAAACATGAGAACAATGTGGACTTCTGACTGGTTATTGAGGTTATACGTTACATTTTAGAATATTTGTGATGGTCTTAATCGGTTGATTTGTTAATAGTTGATAAACGATATAAGCACAATTCATAAAACCTGGGTCATGAACTACAGGAAATTCTAGTAAATATATTCTGGAATGGTGTTTTTAAAAGATATAAAAACAACACGAGTGAATAGAAAATGCTGGGGCGCCTGCCTGGCTCAGTCAGAGCAGGTGACTTTTTTTTTTAAAGATTTTATTATTTGAGGGAGAGAGAGTACAAAGTCGGGGGGAAGGGCAGAGGGAGAGGGAGAAGCAGACCCCCCCCCCCACTGGGAGGGAGGCCAATGTGGGACTCGATCCCAGGACCCTGAGATCATGACCTGAGCCGAAGGCAGACGCTTAAACAGACTGAGCCACCCAGGTTTCCCTGAGCATGTGACTCTTGATCTCGGGGTTGTGAGTTCGAGCCCCACTTTGGGTGTAGAGATTACTTCAAAAATAAAATCTTTGAAAAAAAAAACTATCAATGCCATTAACTATACTAAATTAAAGGAAGGAAAAAACATGATTAACTTTAGTAGTTAGCTTTGAATAAATTTGCATGCAATAAATTTCAGCCCCCTTTCATGAGAAAACCTCTAGGAAAAGTAAATGTCCTAAAGTTATTTAAGGTTATCTGATGCAGTCCCACTGACACATCTTAATGGTAAAATATTAAAAGTACTAAAGTTGGAACAAAACAAGGAGACCTCATTACCAATGCTGAGAAATGAGATACTACTACATGAATAGAAAAAGTAAAACATTTTTAGTCAATTTGACCCATCTATACTGAAAACCCAAATGAATCAACCGGCTCTTGGAATGAATAAAAAAGCTCAGTCAGACGGCTAGCATATACAAAAGTTGATACCTCTGTCCACACTAAAAATCAATTTTTTCAAATCTCCATTTACAATAACAATAATACAATGCTTATAAAATAGGATTACAGCTGGGGCACCTGGGTGGCTCAGTTGGTTAAGCGACTGCCTTCGGCTCAGGTCATGATCCTGGAGTCCCGGGATCGAGTCCCGCATCGGGCTCCCTGCTCAGCAGGGAGTCTGCTTCTCCCTCTGGCCCT
>NC_058406.1:126328741-126331163 GCF_002201575.2 Neomonachus schauinslandi | reverse complement strand
GCCCCACGTAGCCCCTCGTAGCCCCACGTAGCCCCTCGTAGCCCCACATAGCCCCACATAGCCCCTCATAGCCCCGCGTCGGGGAATCTGCTTGTCCCTTTCCCTCTCCCTCTCCCCCTTCCCTCACTTGTGTGCTCACACGCGCATGCGCTCTCTCTCTCTCTCTCTCTCTCTCTCTCTCAAATAAATAAAATCTTAAAAAAAAAGAATGTTAATCCCTCTTAACCAAATTTGCTTCCTGAACTCTCTGTCCAGTCTGGTTGCCTAAGTGTCCTCATAAGGGAATGTAGCAGCCACAAAGGAAAAACCTACAGGTACTAACATTTGTGGTTTCCCCATGGAAAAAACCAGTGTCACCTTATAGTAAAGCCCACAAATGACAATCCTGCCCACATACACCGAGCCTCCAAACATTTGTTAGTGCCTGCATCTAAAGCATGAGCACATAGCTAAGGATCACTGAACTTCTAAGGAAACCCTGATATGAACATGCAGGCCCCTCAGATCGGCTGTGCAGGGTAACATGGTCACCAGAGGGCCCAGCTCACTGCACACGTCCAACAGGCAACCCCCAGCTGAGAATGGAGCGCAGCCAGAGTAAGACAGGCCCGCTCTTGGGAGCTGGAACTGCTCCGATGAGCAGCTTGGCCTCTAGGGCGCTATGTCGGCCTTGCCAAACTTTATTAGAGCTGCACTGCACGCCAAGACGTTCACCTAACCTTCCTTCCCAGTCACACAGCTCTTCTAGCCTGCCCTGGAATCCCACCCCCCCTCACAGGCATGTCACCTCATAAATCCCTTGCATATTAATCCCGTCTTGGCACTTGCTTCTTGGAGGTCCAGACTAACATAAATGAACCAAGAAAGCAGACAGTTAAGATGGGAACTGGGCCTGGCTCGCTCGAGGCCAGTAGAAGGGGATGCCATCTTGGTCAGTAAGTATGGCACAGATAGCCCTTGGCACAAGGTGATGGCTCAAGGTGCTAAAGATTTCGCTGGCAGGGACCCAGGAAAATGTGAAGGGGAACGTGGCTGGTGGGATGACGCAAGGCATTGGAAAGACGCGGGGTGGGAGAAAGCCTACACAGCGGAGGAGGCTGATGGTTCCAGGTTGGGTTGATGCCCAACGGAGGGACCATGAAGCTGAGGGCCGTGAAGGAGTAATTAACACTAGATCTGAGACCACAGGGCCTCTACGGCAGCACCCAAGGAGGCTCTTCTCCCCTGCAATGGAGGAACATTCAGCTGTCAGGCTTAAGTGCTCATCGTTAAGGTTAAAATGCTCAGCTAAGACAGGTTTGTTATGCAACAGACAGGGCCCTGGTTGGGAAGACCTGGGACCCTGAAACATGGGTGGAGATAGGCCGAAGGTTGCTGCTGACTTCGAAGCCCCCTGAACCTTCTGGGCTTACAGAGGCAACCCTCTCTTCCCTACCAAGAACTACTGACTAAACATCTATAATTAAAAAAGAAAGAATGGAGGAGCAGTCTCCTCAATAAAATAAAATTTCAGGGTCCCTTGTTCAGTTCCCAGACCCGAACCAAGTGTGAAATCCAAAACACATTGATGGAAGAGATGGCCAAGTCCTTAGGAGTAAGAACCCTGCAATACTACGGCAAGCATGCACACCGTGGCCATCCCCCAGTCTGTCCGTAAGGGAGCTACGGGTGACACAGATACCTGAAAACAAACATCATCCGGAACCCCTGTTAGAGGGGGCACCGAAGAGGCCAACGAATCAACGGAGTCCTGGCTGAAGTCCCACTCACAGCAAGCCCACTGGTTCCACGGGCCCAGTTGGAACGACCCCCATATTGGGAAAGCCAAGTGGAAACTGCAAGACTGTGCCTCAACTAAAACACATCCAAAACCACATTGCTTTGGGATGGGGAGAGGAACACCACTATTAAAGACCTGAAGGACGCAGGATGGTGGTCCTGTAATTCGACAGGCTCCTGGGGATGCAGCCTGGAGAGCGACCAAGACTTCCACAGATTTAACTCCCTTACATTTCTGTTGCAGCCGCTGTGCAGGACGTGGTACGGTGGCTTAGAGCAGCTGAACGGGACATCAGCCGCAAGGCGTGCAGCCAGTGGTTTGGCAAGTGCATTCTCTTTTCTTTTTTTAAGGCTTTGTTTTTTCCAATTATATATTTTTTCCAGCTTTACTGAGGGATAATTGACAAAATTGTCGTAGATTCCCAGTAAGTATGGATGTGTTACATTGTGGCATCCCCTGAGATAAGGCTCAGAGATCCTTTGCCTGAGTCAAAGGGACATTAAAAAGGTCAAGGGCCACTCCAGCAAATCTGCCTCGGCTGGCGCTGGGGCCCCCGAGCTGTGTGGCGGTTTGAGGAAGGAACGCTGTCTGAGCCGAAATTGTCGTAGATTCCCAGTAAGTATGGGGGGGGGGTGGGTGCGG
>NC_058406.1:126234608-126328641 GCF_002201575.2 Neomonachus schauinslandi | reverse complement strand
CGCGGGTGTGGTCCCGGGGCGCCTGGGGCTGGGGAAGCCTTGCACTTGGCCCTGGAACAGTGCCTTGGACCCCTTTGGCTCTGAGGAAAAGGAATGCTTAAATTGAGAGGTGTTATGTTGCATGATTTCGGTTGATTTTAACAGCAGTGCTGCTTTTGGTGGCAAGCAATTGGGATCAATTCCAGCTCACACACACACGAGAGAGAGAGAGAGAGAGAGAGAGAGAGAGAAACAGCAAAGAGCTTTAATAGAAGAATAAAGCAGTTGAGCAACGTGAACTCAAAGAAGGAAGAACCAGCACAGCTGGGGCTAGCTCAGCAAGAGTTCTTTGACTTTCTCTCTGCCATCACAGTGATTCGGTGGCAAGGCCCCAATTTCTGAATTCTTTGTCCCAATTTCAAAAGTACTCAGAGAGAAAAAGATTTTGGACTACCCTGGATCACTAAGGAGCTATGGTTAGGGGCGCCTGGGTGGCTCAGTCAGTTAAGAGTCTGACTTTGGCTCAGGTAATGATCCAGGGAGTCCTGGGATCAAGTTGGGCATCGGGCTCTCTGCTCAGAGGGGGGCCTGCTTCTCCCTCTACCCCTCCCCCTGCTCGTGCTCTCTCTCTCTCTCAAATAAGTAAATAAAATCTGAAAAATGATAAATAAAGAGCTATGGTTAAAGAGCAGGGCCACTTGGCACAAATTCGGGAGTGTTACCAGAATCATCGAGGCCTGAGGAGCCACCCCAAAAGCTGCTACAGCTTTCCGAAGTGGGAGTGCAAGGACAAGGAGTGTGGTGCCGCACAACTATTGAAAAGAGGGAACAGGGGCCCCTGGGTGGCTCAGTCGTTAAGCGTCTGCCTTCGGCTCAGGTCATGATCCCGGGGTCCTGGGATCGAGCCCCGCATCGGGCTCCCTGCTCGGCGGGAAGCCTGCTTCTCCCTCTCCCACTCCCCCTGCTTGTGTTCCCTCTCTCGCTATGTATCTCTCTGTCAAATAAATAAATAAAATCTTAAAAAGAAAAAATACTATTAAAAGAAAAGAGGGAACAAAATGACCATCACATATAGATCGTTGTTATCTAGAAAATCCCACAGAATCAGTAGAAACCTATGAGAATTCATAAGACAATTCAGAATGAGAAACACATATGAAATGAGCAAGCAATCATTAATACCATGAATAAGTAAGAAAAATACAGTGTGGGCACCTGTGTGGCTCAGTCGGTTAAGCATGTGTCTTTGGTTCAGGTCATGATCTCCGGGTCCTGGGATCAAGTCCCTCATCAGGCTCCCTGCTCAGCGGGGAGCCTACTTCTCTCCCCCGCCCCCACTCGTTCTCTCTCTCTCAGATAAATAAATAAAATCTTAAAAAAAAAAAAGAAAGAAAAATATAGTGGATACAAAATTCCCATTCACAATACCAGTTTTTTCTTAATTATAAAGTTCCTAAGGATAATCTTTAAAAAATGTATGTAAGTTCATTTACATAAAAGAAGATTTAAGTAGAAGGACATGAGAATGTTTTTCACATCTAATTTATAAGCTTAATTTCAACTCATGTTTCAATGGGATTTTTTAATTTGCCAAAATTATCTAAATTTTATCCACAAGAAGAAACAGATGCAAAAGGCTTTCAAACTGCTGGAAACCAAGCTTTAATATAAATAAATATTTGACATTAAAATTCTGGAAAGAAATAGCCCAGAATAGTAACAATAGTTCCTCCATAGAAATAGGAATGATTTTTTTTTTTCTTCACTATAGGTTTTCTGTATTCTCCACATGACCACAGTAAATTAACTGCATTTATAAAAGAAAAGGAGTAGAAAGAGGGTGTTACTTTTAATCCACCTCAGACACTACTTTTTTTGATATGTTTTCTTATAGTCATCATAGGCATTTTATTTTTTTAAGATTTTATTTATTTACTTGAGAGAGAGAATGAGTGAGAAAATGAGAGAGAGAGAGAACATGAGCAGGGGCAGAGGGAGAGGGAGGAGCAGGCTTCCCGCTGAGCAGGGAGCCCCATGCGGGGCTCGATCCCAGGATACTGGGATCACAACCCCAGCCAGAGCAGACGCTTAACGACTGAGCCACCCAGGTGCCCCCTATTTTTCTTATTTAAGTACGCATTTTCTCATGTCAGTAAAAGACGCTAATACAAGTTTAATAGCCTACGTAATATCCCATTGACTTGAGTCATTTCTAACTTTTCAATAATATGAATAGTACTAAAGTAGTTTTTTTGTTTATTTATTTATTATTATTATTTTTTTTAAGATTTTATTTATTTATTTGATAGAGAGAGACACAGCAAGAGAGGGAACACAAGCGGGGGAGTGGGAGAGGGAGAAGCAGGCTTCCTGCCGAGCAGGGAGCCCGATGCGGGGCTCGATCCCAGGACCCTGGGATCATGACCTGAGCGGAAGGCAGACGCTTAACGACTGAGCCACCAAGGCGCCTCAGTACTAAAGTAGTTTTGTGCTTACAAATTTCTGTATTTCAGATTATCTGCCTTAGGAAAGATTCTCTGAAAGCATGCACCATAATTTATTCTGTCACCAACAGTATAAGAATATTTGCACCAGTATAAACTAGCATAATTCTTCTTTATCTCTCCTAATGTGAGAGACATTTAAAAAGAGCCGATTATAGGTAACTTTTTTCTTCAACTCTTTTCTAATCTTTGTAAATATCCTAGGGTGACAATGAACTACTTTTATTAGCAGAAATGCACACACATAAGCCTTGTGCAGAAAAGGCATGACGATTCCCTCCACTGGGGGGCCCCAAACCCTAAGCTAACACGGTGGCAGTGCCTACCGGAAGGGGGAGTAGCGAGTGTATTTGCTGCTTCCCAAGAGCACGCTCAGGATCACAGATCCTAGATCATCCTGTTTGCTTTTCAAAATTTGATCCCCTATTTTTGGTCCCCAAAGCTGGCCATTTCCCCCCTCCCAATGTGAACTGTCTCCTTGCGTTTTCAGAGAGACACCCCTGCACCCGCCCTCAGGCTAAGACACTCCAAGGGTTTCTCCAGTAGAGGGAAGCTCTCCCAACAGTCCCTGTTTAGTCTGAGTAACCCAAGAGGGGTTAAAAACAAAACACAGATAGGGAAAATGATTGTACCTACGAAGTGAGTGCTTTCTCTGAATCCATCCTTTTCTAAACTGCCCTGGAGAAGACTTATTTCACTTCAGTGTGGGTACATTTCTGACGTGTATGCAGTGTTAACAGGAGCTAACACCGTGAGGGCCAGCAGACAGGGAAGACCCAGGCCATCTGTCCTGCACCCACAGCCTAGCAGGCTGCACGGGATGAGCATGTGAGTAACGGGGGGACAAGGTAGACATGTGGGGTGTCCGTCATTATACAGCATTCCATCCAGGACCACGGAAGCCCTGGGGGCAGCTCAGAGGGGCAGGCAATGCCGTGTGAGAAATGAAGACCAATCCTGCTGAATCTATTTGCTCTCTTAGAATAAAACAAAACTCCAATCATTGGGTAGCGACCTTGCAGTCTAGACGATGACCCCTGAATTCACCTACCCCCTTGGAGTTCTCTCGAGCCCAGTGCCCACCAGCACACTGAACTGACTCCCGTTAATACTCTGTTGGATTGTCAGAACCTCTGAGGCTAAACAGCAAATTAGCCTCTGTTTACCCTCCTTCACTGCTCCTTTGATTTTCCGGAAGCCCCCAAGCTCAAAATTCGTGGGTAACGGGCCAAAACATCCAGCCAGGTTGGCCCATCTGGAGCCTGGAGCCCCGTCACAAAGCCCGCTGCTCTGCGGTCTGGCTCCAGCCCGTGGACGCGCACTGGATGTACACGCGGGATTTGTAGGGCAGTGTGAGGGCCGGATCACACTCGTGTTCACGGGCAGATGGTCAGACAAAGTCGTGTTATGGTGTGGGCATTCTGTGTGTGCCGGTGACTTGAAGCTCTCTTCTGTTTCTGCTTCTGACAGGCGGGTGTGTAAGGGCTCCTCGTAAGAAAATGGCATTCCGTGGCCACCAAAGGGAAAAGCGCGTCTCTGTCCCACTGGGCAGATTGGCTTCGAGCCTGTAACTCTGGAAAAGATAGAGCAGGAGCATTTTTGGCTGAGAGGAGAAAAGGGGAAAGGGCAGAGGGGTGTGCAGAGGAAAATGGAAGAAAACGATGAGCAGCCAGTGTAATTCATTCCTTTGCTGAGTCACAAAATAAATACTGATTTAATAAGTCACTATGAATGTGCTCATAGTCGACCCGGAAGATAGAGACATAAGCAAGTAGGGCCCAAGTTATTGTACCCCCAAGTGAAGTCAATTTAAAATATTATACGGGTTGGGGTGCCTGGGGGGCCCAGACCATCAAGCGTCTGACTCTAGGTTCGGCTCAGGTCTTGATCTCAAGGTTGTGGGATTGAGCCCTGCGTCAGGGTCTGCACTCAGTGTGGAGTCTGCTTGAGATTCTCTCTCAAGCCTTTGCCCCTGCTCCGCCCACTCCTCTCTCAAATAAATAAATAATCTTTAAATGAATGAATGAATGAATCTTTAAATAAATAAATGAATAAATAAATAAAATATTATAGGGAATCAGAGTGTTTACTTTGCACTGGAAGGTTTCATGGAAATGTTGGCATTTAAGGTTTCCCAAGGGGCAGGACTAAGACTCAGAGAGTTGAGGGAGATATATTCCAGGTAAGGAATGTAGTGCTACCAGCCTCTTAACTGGCAGGGAAGCTCTCTAGGACCACGTTTGGAGAGAAACTGGAGGGTTTTCCAGACGTACAAATACACTGCAAAGACCAAAGGCCCTCCGCCCAGGCTCCTCCAGCTGATGAACAGACTTGGAGAAGGGGCAGAAGCAGCCAACCCACCCACACTTGGGCCCATCATTCCAGTGTAGGTGATACCTTCCCAGCGGAACTAACCCCAAACACTCATGAGCAGCACAGCTAAAGTAGTAAGAGGGCAGAATGGAAGGGAGGAGGAATTCAGCACTTACTTGGTGTAAAAATAATTAAATATTAAAATCAAAAGGAATGTCAGATTTAAGTTACCCCAGCACCACCATCTTAAAAACAAGGAAAATCAGGCTAGATTTGCAGCAGGAAAAGACCTGGATGTGTTTACCGGTTGGATTTCATGCCGGTTATTGACTTATTTCCTCTCGGGCCCCAAATTCACCCCACTGGAGTGGTGTATGAAAATGAATCTGATGTTGGTGAGGATGTGGAGAAAGAGGAACCCTCCTACACTGTTGATGGGAATGCAAGCTGGTGCAGACACTTTGGAAAACAGTATGGAGGTTCCTCAAAAAGTTGAAAATAGAGCTACCCTATGAGCCAGCAACTGCACTAACTAGGGATTTACCTTAAAGATACAAATGTAGTGGGCACCTGGGTGGCTCAGTCGTTAAGCGTCTGCCTTCGGCTCAGGTCATGGTCCCAGGGTCCTGGGATCGAGCCCCGCATCGGGCTCCCTGCTCAGCGGGAAGCCTGCTTCTCCCTCCCCCACTCCCCCTGCTTGTGTTCCCTCTCTCGCTGTCTCTCTGTCAAATAAATAAATAAAATCTTTAAAAAAAAGATACAAATGTAGTGATCTGAAGGGGGACCTGCACCCCAATGTTTACAGCAGCAATGTCCACAATAGCCAAACTATGGAAAGAGCCAAGATGTCCATCAACAGATGAATGCATAAAGAAGACGTGGTATATATATACAATGGAATATTATGCAGCCATCAATAAAATTGAAATCTTGCCATTTGCAACAACGTGGATGGAACTAGAGGGTATTATGCTGAGCGAAATAAGTCAATCAGAGAAAGACATGTATCATATGACCTCACTGATATGAGGAATTCTTAATCTCGGGAAACACACTGAGGGTTGCTGGAGTGGTGGGGAGTGGGAGGGATGGGGTGGCTGGGTGATAGACATTGGGGAGGGTATGTGCTACGGTGATCACTGTGAATTATGTAAGACTGATGAATCACAGACCTGTACCCCTGAAACAAATAATACATTATATGTTAATAAAAATTTTTTTTAAAAAAGAAAAGAAAATGAATCTGAGCCCTTTGGATAGCTGGCACCGAAGCTTTGTCAGAAGAGGGCGCTAAAAAGTCAGTACAGGAGGAAGGAACTTTGCTGGATCTGGGAGGTACGCAGCCTCTCCGGGGGCTGGTGCCTTCTTCAGGAACCCCCTTGGGTGGTTTTGTAGCAGAGCGCCCCCAGCAACACATCTCCCTATGAACAACTTCCCCCAGCACACTAGAGGGCCCATTTCCAGCAAGTTCCACTAGCGTGACACCATAGCAACTCGCCCGGCATTCAGTGGCCCCTTGTCCAACAAGGTCCACATCTAAGCTTATAGGGAGGGTGTGGGGTGGATAATAGATGTAGTATTATATAATATTATATTTACTATTATATACCTGCTATTCCTATGTTCTCTGGAGTTCTCTTTGCTTCTTATTCACCATTCCCTGGTCACTTCAATCCCCTGCTATAGATAATAATTTTTTTTTACTTTTTTTTTTTAAAGGTCTATACCCAATGTGGGACTTGAACTTACAACCCTGAGATCAAGAGTCACGTGCTCTATTGACTGAACCAGTCAGGTGCTCCAATAATCCTTTATATTAAGCTTTCCCTGTTCAAATCACTCCAAGGTTTCTCTGTCTTGACTGGTCCCAGACTGACAGAATTTTCAACAAAGATAACTTCTTATTGTGGCTGTACTGGGGGTGGGGGGTGGGAGATCCTGCTCTTCCAGGTAAAAATTTTATACGTAGGAGCAGTCTATCATGTATGTTACAAATTACTGAAACTCCAAAAAGTAATGAAAACCAGAAAAATGGTTTACAATGGGTTTTTTATATACTCTCTTTAAGAAAAATTCACATGTCTTGAATTCCCAAGACAAAGGACAAACTAAGGCCAAATTAAGAGAGTGTATCCCATAGTGGAGTATTTCCAAAAATAGAGTGTTAGAGGTACACTAGAGGAAGGGCGAAGAAACTAACTCTTCAGAGTTGAAGGCATTATAAACATTTTCCTCATTAAAGATTAAAAGATATTTTTAAAAAGAAAAAAGAGAACACAGGCACTGAGGAGAACGGGTGACGAAATAAGACAAGAAGAAAACTGATGAAATTCATCAATTATGAAAACAGACATTTACTTCTCCTTATCTACTTTCTAGAAAGATTGCAAAATTTTAAAATGACATTTGAAAAAATTCAGTAAAGTAGATTCTGGGAAGATGGTACCTGAGTATTTGTACTTCTTCTTTCTTTCAATCAGTTTATTTCCTCTCTGGAGACCAGAGAGGACCTCACATGACCCTTTGAAGCAGTGGGTGCCCGAAAAGTGGGGGTCAAGAGACAATTCTCCATTTGGTCTCTCTGCACACCTTGCAAGCAAAGCAGACTACCCTCTCTGAACTATGCTTTCAAGTATCGTTTGGATGGCAGACTTGGGAGAGAGCGATAATATGCCTCTCCAGAGCAAAGAGCAGGTTTGCTTACTGTCCTAGAAGACAGAGCAAAGAGCAGGCATGCTCACTACACATTTTAAAGGAGTCCAATCCCCTCTATTCCTATGATGTGCACTGGAGTCAGCTGACCCTCCTGCTTTGCCCTATGGAATTGGGACTTGGGGAACTGGTGCAAAAAGATTTATAGTCTGGCTATTGCTATTGCTATGAGTAATAAACCACCCTCATCTCCGATCCAGGATTCTGGTGTCTTCGGCCAGCCACCATGAAACTGTGGCAGACCACCTTGGTAACTTGCAAGCAAGGTGACATTTCAGAACTTTCACAGTTCTTGACAGTGGGTTGGACAACATATGGTTGGACCTTGTCTTGTGTTATTTTTAAATCCAGTCTGATAACCTCTGCCTCTTAATTGGGGCCTTTCTTTCTTTCTTTCTTTCAGATTTTATTTGTAAGTAATCTCAACACCCAAGATGGGGCTTGAACTCACAACCCCAAGATCAAGAGTCACATGCTCCACCAACGGAGCCAGCCAGGCACCCTGGAGTCTTTCAACTATGTACATTTAATGTAATTACTGATACCCTTGAGTTTAAATCTACCATCATTTTCCTTCTGCTTCAGAGCTTTCTGTAACATTTCTTGAATGCAGGTCTGTTGGTTATAAATTACATCTGCTTTTGTTGGTCTGAAAAGGCATTTCAGCTATATTTTTTTAAAGATATTTTTGCTGGGAGAATTCGGGTTGATAGTTTTTTTCTTTCAGTATTTTTAAGACACCCCAACATTGTTTTTCTCGTTTGCATAGATTCTGATGGGATGTCTGCTGCATCTTTGTTCACCTCAAAGTAATATATTTTTATCCTCTGGTCGCCATAAATATTTTTGATCCCTAGTTTTAAGCAATTTAATTATGATGTGCCTTACTGTGTGTGGCTTTCTGGGACTCCAGTAATACATACCTTAGACCACTTCTCATTGTCCCACAGCTCTCTGATACCCTGTTCAAAATGTTTCAGTCTTTCCTTAGAATGTTCTTACTGCATTCTACTCTAGTATCCAATTGACTATCAATCCCACCTAGTGTGTCTTTCACTTCAGAGAGTGTATCATTCATCCCTAGAAATTCCCTTTGTGACTACTGTGTATGTTCCATTTCTCTTCCATATGTTCATGTTTTCCTTTACTTTCCCAAACACATCAAGCATATCTATAATAGCTTTTTAACATATTTATTTGCCAATTCCATTGTTGCTGTCCTTTCTTGGTCTGTTTCTGAGGACTTTTTTATTTTGGTTATGGGTCATATTTCCTTCCTCTCTCCTTGTCTATTAATTTTTTATTGGATACCAGACACTGTAAATTTTATGTTCTTGAGTGCTGGATGTTGTATTCCAGTAGAGATTGCTGAGCTTTGTTTTGGCAATTAGTTAAATCACTCAGGATAAGGTTGATAATTGCTTTTAAGCTTTGTTAGTGCAGGTCTAGAGTGGCCTTTATTTTTTTTAAGATTTTATTTATTTATTTGACAGAGAGAGACAGCGAGAGAGGGAACACAAGCAGGGGGAGTGGGAGAGGGAGAAGCAGGCTTCCCGCTGAGCAGGGAGCCCGATGCGGGGCTCGATCCCAGGACCCCGGGATCATGACCTGAGCCGAAGGCAGACGCTGAACGACTGAGACATCCAGGCACCCCTAGAGTGGCCTTTAATTTAGGGCTTTTCCCCATTATTAAGGTGACACTCTTCTGAGGACTCAAGTAATGCCTTATGTGCTATGATCCTTCCATGCTGGCTGGTTGGAATGCGAAGTAGTCAGCTCTGTGTAATTCTGGAATTGTCTGGCCTACTGCTCTCTTGGTTCCTTCTCTGGCCTTAGGCAGTTTCCTCTCATACATGCCCAGGTCAGTGCTCAGCCAAAGACTCGAGATTCCTTTGTAGATCTCTAGGTCTCTCTTTGTGTGCTGTTCCCTACTCATTGGCATCCTGCCCACAAATACTATCCACCTTGCTGATCTGTGTGTCTTCAACTCAGCAAGACCACTAGGCTTGACTTATGAAGTTCCCTTCCTGATTTGGGGTTCCCCTTCCTCTTCTGCATCATGGAAACTGCCTCAGTAGGACAGTAAGCTCAGGCATCTTAACATTCATTTCCTTAATTTCCCTTCTCTTATGTATTACAGTCCCATACTGCCTGTTGCCTAGCTCAAAAGAATTGATTCATATACTTTGCCCTGTTTTCTGTTGTTTATAGTAGGAGGGCGATTCCTCTGGCAGTTAATCCTTCATGGGCAAAAAGAGAATCCCATATGATAAATTTTTTAATATATGGCTAGATTTTTGTGTCTCTTTTTATTTGTATTTTTTGCCTCTATTTATATAAGTGACACTGGGCTTTTAAGGGTCTCTATCTGTCTTTATGGGACATAAAGGTTTATGTAGACTTCTCTAATAATTATTTATTTTAATCTTATCTATCATTGGCTGTATTTTCTTTCTCATTCCCATTGCTGTATAGTTTACTTCCCCCCCCCCCCCACCTTGGTAATACTTGCCAGAAGTTTATCTATTTAAATGATCTTTCCAAAGAAGGGAGTTCTTGGTTTTATTTATCAATTCCATTATTTTTAGTTTTTCAATCTATCAAGTTTGGTTTTTATTTTTTATAAATTTTTTCCTCCTGATTTCATTAGGACTATTGTTCTTTTTCTGGATTATTATCTTTTTTTAAAGATTTTATTTATTTTTTGACAGAGAGACAGCGAGAGAGGGAACACAAGCAGGGGGAGTGGGAGAGGGAGAAGCAGGCTTCCCGCGGAGCAGGGAGCCCGATGCAGGGCTCGATCCCAGGACCCTGGGATCATGACCTGAACCGAAGGCAGACGCTTAACGACTGAGCCACCCAGGCGCCCTTCTTTTTTTTTTTTTTTTTTTGCAGACTGCAAAGACACTGGGTATGGATTGTTATCTTGAATTCTTATTTTGTTTATTTTTTATTCTACTTAAATATCAAAAGCATTTTAGAAAGCAGTATAGCTATGAATTTTTTTCTACTCATGGCTTTGACTGCCATAACTGTGAACCATAAGTCCCATCACTTGCATAAGACAGAACAAGAACAACAACCCTATCAGTTACTCAGTTACAACCATCCAATGTTTTGTGCTTTGAGTATCACTTCTTTCTTCAATCAGAATTTCTAGGGCACCTGGGTGGCTCAGTCGGTTAAGCGACTGCCTTCGGCTCGGGTCATGATCCCAGGGTCCTGGGATCGAGTCCCACATCGGGCTCCCTGCTCCGTGAGGAGCCTGCTTCTCCCTCTCCCACTCCCCCTGCTTGTGTTCCCTCTCTCGCTGTGTGTCTCTGTCAAATAAATAATAAAAATAAAATCTCTAAAAAAAAAAAAAAAAGAATTTCTATCAACCATTGCCTTGAGAAATTAACCAAAGAGTCATTCCACTTCTGATATCCCATCCTAGAAACTTCCAAGCCCAAACTACAAGAATAAAATTTGTACACCAATGTCCCATAACAAGAAGCCATTTCAGGATTGTATGTGGGGTGTTCTCACAAGTTGCTTTGTTGAAGGAGGCTTTCCACAATTTGAAGTCCAATAGGAACTCAGCCATGACCTCCTGCCAGGTACCAGGAGGTAATTTAGGTATTTTGTGAGTCCCCTTGCATCTCTTCCATTTGAGGTTTCTGGCCCAAAACAGAGAGGTGAGTCACACACTACATCTGAGCTCTGATATCATTGATACTCTATTTTCTCGGGAAAATTAGATGTCATTCACTGAAATCTCTGTTTTTTGGATTAGACCTAGATTTCTAAAAATTCTTGGTGAAACTATGTTCTTCATCTAAACTTATCTTTATTTTTGGGGTGCCTGGGTGGCTCAGTCGTTAAGCATCTGCCTTCAGCTCAGGTCATGATCCCAGGGTCCTAGGATCGAGCCCCGCATCAGGCTCCCTGTTCCTCGGGAAGCCTGCTTCTCCCTCTCCCATTCCCCCTGCTTGTGTTCCCTCTCTCGCTGTGTCTCTCTCTGTCAAATAAATAAATAAAATATCTTAAAAAAAAAAAAGAATTATCATAAACTATTCTGGGCCACACTCACTATTTTCTTACAGTTATACATGCTACACTTTTAATAATAACCCTGCAAGTAAGTTCATCACTCTCCCTTGGAGTCAGTGAAAGCTTAAGTGATCGATTTTTCCAACAGCCCTGACATCCTCTATGTCCCAGCTGCTATTACTCTTGGTCTTTTCACTGAAAACATACTCTTCCCTTGTGATATCACATTAGCTTAAACTTAATGAGGAGAAAAATTTATTATGGAAATGGAATTGACAGATTAAGATGTCCTGGAAACTAACGCAACTAAACACACACACACACACACACACATACACAATCTGATTTAAAAAATAGGGCAGAGAGCATTTTTCCAAAGAAGACTCATCATCAGGGAAATGCAAATCAGAACCACACTGAGACATCACCTGTCAGAATGGCTAGAATCAAAAAGACAAGCAGTAACAAGTGTTGGTGAGGATATGGAGTAAAGGGAGCCCTCCAGCGCTGTTTGTGGGAATATGAATTGGTGAGGCCACTATGGAGAACAGTATGGTCTCTTGCATGAAATTCCTGAGATTGTACCTGGTCATAATCAGATCACAGCTAATTTGGATACAAATACATAAATCTGACACAACTTGAAGATTGCTGTGAGGTACCAGAGGCCTGATGGACCAAAAATTTACCACCATTTTCAGGATTACTGATGCTGAGCACCTCAAGGTTTAAACTGATCCATCCCAACTTTTACCCAAGCCTGCATAGTGTCTTTAAAGCCTGAAGAAAAGGATTAAAGCCCATGCTAAAAGGAATAATAGACAAAGGACTCATTTCACCTTGCACTAGTCCTTATAACACTCCTATCCTGAACATTAAGTAACATTAAGTACAGATTTATTCACCATCTCAGGATTAGCATTAACAAAATTATACCTCACATTCTATGGTGCCAATACCAAATACTATTCTTACCCTAACCCTACCCAAGGCCATCAGTTTCACAGCTGTGCATCTACAATCTGCCTTCTTCAGAGCCTGTTCTCTTAAATTCGAATTAATACCTATTTACCTGTCTTTGGAAGAACCCACAGTATACATGCATTATTATGCCTCAAAGATTCACTGTCCCTTACCTTTCACAAGTTCTTTACCAGGACCTCAAAATTTCACCGTAGGATGAGCTTTTACTAAGCTTTAAAGCTGAGAAAAAGCATGAAAATAAATTCTATCTACTTTCTGACTTTTAGCACAAAAGGACCAAAAAATGGTAATTTTCTCCAGCAAAAGGTTCATTATCTGGGGCATGATTTGTCTCGGCCAAGTTGCTTATCTGATTGACTGCAGGCCATGCAGAACTTGCCAAGACTCACTACCTAAAAATTATTCTAGGTCTCACAAGGCATTGTAGACAGAGTTCCCAACTTCCCTGAGATTGCTTCTTCTTTAGAACCAGACTAAATCCTTGGTGACAGAGCCCCTCTCCTGGGAACACAAGCATGAATATACATTTTGCTGACTAGAGCTAGTTCTTCAACAATCCTCTCTCCTTGGTCAGTCTAATTTACCATGAGTTTTAGAATCTTCCTTCAACCTAATGGTCCCCCAATGTGTACAACCTTTGTTACTTAATGAAATGCACTACAATCCTAGCTGAGCCAGTTTATATCCTCCGCAATATCATTACTTTCCCCTGTACCTTTCTCTATTCAACACTGTAAGCCTTTGAACCCTGCTGTGCTCCTTCCATTCCAAAGGTAAGGAAAATGCATTTTCCTGGGCATTTGTACAAGGGTCATTCATATCCCATTGCAGACTTACTAGAAATGTTTTTGGACAGTCCACACGTAACCCTGAGAGTTGATGGGTCATATCTACAGGCAGAAATAGTAAATGATCAGGCTTCCTATGCCATAGAGATCTCAAAATCACTCTTAGAATATGGTTCTTTATAGCCCAGATGGCAGAATTAAGTGCCCTCACTAAAGCCTGCCAACCAGCTAGACAAAAGAGAGTTAATATACACAGATAGTAGATATGCCTTGAAGGGACCTATGATGTTTGGGTGCTTTGGAACAGTGAGGCTGTCTCATCTCAGTGGGGATTCCTAACAAGGCCAAGGAACCTCACAATGCCCTAATACTGCCAAAGAAATAAGTGTATCTAAAGCACTCTAGATGCTAAGAGAAATGCCCTGTCCAATCATTTACCTCAACCAGGGGGCCCTTACAAGAGTACTGGGCCATGGAGCTAACCAAAAATCCACAACTTGTAGGGATTCAAAGCAGCCATTACAGAATGCTAAAATCAGGCCCCAGTATCAAAAAAAGTAGGGAGGGACACCTGGGTGGCTCCGTCGGTTAAGCGGCTGCCTTCGGCCCGGGTCATGATCTCAGGGTCCTGGGATCGAGCCCCATGTTGGGCTCCCTGCTCAGGGGGTGGGGAGTCTGCTTCTCCCTCCCTTGGCCTGTCTCTCCTGCTTGTGCGCTCTCTCTCTGAAATAAATAAAATCTTTAAAACAACAACAACCAAAAAGAACTTCAGTTAATGATATTTATGCTGAAATTATTTAGGCATGAAGTATACTGATGGCTACAGTCGCTTCCTATCCCTTTTAGACTGCCTATTACTCCTTCAATAAAGACTTGCAAGTTGCGGTGCCTGGGTGGCTCAGTCGTTAAGCATCTGCCTTCGGCTCAGGTCATGATCTCAGGGTCCTGGGATCGAGCCCCGCATCGGGCTCTCAGCTCAGTGGGAAGCCTGCTTCTCCCTCTCCCACTCCCCCTGCTTGTGTTCCCTCTGGCTGTCTCTCTCTGTCAAATAAAAAATAAAATCTTAAAAAAAAAACAAAACCAAAGACTTGCAAGTAAAGACACTTACAAGTATCCCTTGCAAGACCTGGCCTCTGCCGATTCTGTGACTTCCTCAGCTGTCTCCTCCATACCAGGCACCCCTCAGTCTTGTGAAGCAGCTGTGCTTCCTCTTCCAGGCCTCAGGGCCTTGGCCCCAAGTGTTCTTTCGACATGGAAAACCACCCGCTCTCATCACCTAGTTAACTTCTGCAGATCTTTCCAATCTTATAGGGCAGGGGAACCTTTCCTGTCCTCCCTGCCTAGGTCAGGACATGCTCCTCCTCCCCTTCATTGCTGCTTTATATTTTCTTCTTTGGGCCCATCACAGTTCACAACTGCTCATTCATCAAGTAATCAAACAAACAGTTATCTTCCTCATAAGACTGCTACGGGGACCAGGGCTGGACAAGGCTACTTTGCTCACAATTGTATTCCCCGTGTCTGGCTTGGTGCCTAGCACATCAATAGCTAGGCATTCAGGAAGTTTATTGGATAAATGATTAAAAGCAAATTAAAGTAAGATACCACTTTTCACATGAAAGACAGATAGCTTTAAACGACTGGCAATATTCAGTATTGGGTGAGGGTGTGGAGAAGCAGGGCACTTGCCCTCATTGTTGGTGGTGGTATAATTCGGCATGGTTTGAAGGCCCTATCAAAATGTTCAATGTTGATACCTGTGAACCCAGCAATTTCACACCTAGGTATTTATTCAACAGGCAGAGTAGCACAAATACGTATTAGTATAACAATGTTCCCAGAAGTTGCTTGAAGTGTTGAAAAACTGGCAACAACTTAAATACCCTTCCAGAAGAAGCTGAAAAACTAGGCTACACTCATAAAATTAATTTCTGTACTTCACAGCCACTCTAAGGAATACAGGTAATCCTTATGTGCTGATAGAAGCAATGACTAATAGGGGCGCCTGGGTGGCTCAGTCGTTAAGCATCTGCCTTCCGCTCAGGTCATGATCCCAGGAAGCTGGGATCATGACCTGAGCCGAAGGCAGACGCTTAACAGTCGACTGAGCCACCCAGGCGCCCCAAGTATGGTATTTTTTTAAAAAGGAATGGGGGTAGGAAATAAACCAAACTATTCATCAATATTGCCTCCGGAGAGTAGAGAGAGGAAGCAGTCAGCGACTTCTACTTTTGCTTTATGACTATTCTAAACCAGCAAGTCTTATAATTAATGTTTTTAATATTTTAATCTCTAGATTATTTCCATAACAGGACCTGAAGATAAGGTTGCTTTTGTTAAAATAAAGCTACAACCAGTGAGTGACCGCACTAGAAAATGGCTCCTAAGGACCTGATATCCACAGACCACCCAAGTGTCGGCGCATGTCGGAGGAGGGAGGATAGAGCGATGGAAGTGGGTAGTGGAGTCCTGGGGGTGAGCGCGCCTCCTGGAGAAGCCGGCAAGACCCTTCCTAGAGCTGCTGTCGCTTGAGAATCGGGTACTCTTCACTTCTTTAGACTATTAGCCAAGTTCTCCTAAGCACTGGGTAGAGATATAGAACACGGAGAGAAGGAAACCCTGAGCTCCTTTCACCCGATCCGGGATGAGCAAATAACGCTGTCTCATCTCAGATCCTCCGTGCGACTGAGAAACGGGTCTGCACGGGAGCAGCGCGGGCCCCGCCGACGGCGGCCGGGCGCGGTCACCCGGCCCCGCACGTGGGAGCGGCAGGCGGCCCGGCACGCACTCCGGGCGCCCTAGAAGGCGGCGGGCCCCCGCGCCTTCCTTCCCCGCTCCTGCCCCGCCGCGCCCACGGCCAAGGCGCCCGCCCCGCTGCGGCGGCTCTCTAAGGTCGGGGCGGTCACGGAGGAAGCTACGCTCCGCCACGGGTCTCTCTCCTTCGCCAGCTTTGGGACCTTTGGCGGCGTGTCTTGGCCTATTGGGTGTTTCCTCCTTTCCCGCCCTCCACCTTTAGTAACCCAGCCAAGGTCAGGCTTGGCGTGAGGTTTACGCCCCACTTTGCAAAGAAGCAACGGCTGGGGTGCTGAGGAACCTGGCCAAGGTCACCCGGCATTACAAGGGTTTCTCCCCCACCCTAGATGCTTCCTTGTGAATGTGAATGGGCCTAAGTGCTCCTTTCTTTCCCTCAATGGCCGGCACAGAGAATAAAAATGCGGGCTTTGAGCGCCGGGTATGGGTCTGGACCTTGCTTTTCAAAGTCCCGCGCGTCCGGGGTCTGGCGCCTTCCCCGGGGGCAGCCGTGGCGGCGCGGGGGACCGGGGCTCCGACTTCGGGAAAGCTACTTGAGAAAACGCCCGGTAGAGGGCTAAACGACCCCCAGGAAACCTCGGAAGCGTCCCGGACGCCGAGCCCACCGCGTCCAGGTGCCCCCACCCGCGAGCCGCGAGGCCCCGCTTCCCAACCCAAAGGGCGGTGCCAGCCTCCCCAAGAGGTATCAGGGACAAACGTCCACCCGGGTCCTTGGGGCTTGACGCCGCCTTCGGCCAGGCTCGGTTCTTGGCAACTCAAAGCCGAGAAGCAGGGGCGAGACCCCGGGACGCAAGTCCCAGCCTTACCCGGCGGGTTCGGGGTCGGTGTGTGAGCACCGGGGCTTATCTGGGACCCTTGGCAACTCCTGCCCAGGCTTTGTGCTCCCGCAGCCGGCAAGTCCGGAGGGGCAATAGTGCCAGCCGCGGAAACCGCAGGGCGAGCGCTCCCGGAAGGGTCCCGGGGAGGGGTTGGAGGCCTGAGGAGTTAAATGCGCGACCCCCTGGGGACGGGAGGGCTAGGGGAGCGTCGGCCAATGGCTGCGGTGGGCGGGGAGGAGACCGGCTGGGGACCTGCGTGGGCCGCGTCCCTTCCCCACCCTCGCCCTCTCTATGCCCCGCGGCCCCGCCCGCCCGCCGCCCTTTTAAACCCCCGCTCGACCCTCCCGGCCCGCCCGAAGCCTACTGGTGCGGAGCCCGCGCCGCCCTCAGGGTCCTGGAGGCGCCCTCCCGGCGGCGGCGCTCTCGAAGGTGGGTGCCGGGCTGGGGCGCCGCGGTGGCCCGGGGCCGTCGTCCGCCGGGGCGGTTGGGGAGCGCAGGAAGCAGGCGCTAGCGCAGTTCATCCTGCCTGGCCGTTTTGCCCTCTTGGGGCTTTCACTCCTTAAAGTGGCTTGCAACCCGCAAGTGGCTTATCTTTGCGGTCAGGGGAGGCTCAGGAGGAGAATGGCAGATGCCTTCGTCGTGGCTGACCTCTCCTCCTGACCCCGTGTTCTTTAATTTCTGAGTCACGACCCTGCTGGGTTTCCTTATTGGGCTCATTGATCTTGCCCTCGAGACCCGCCGGCCCTGAAGGGGCTCCATTCCTCGGCCTTGGTGAACTTGTGTCCATTAAAACGCCATCCTTTCGGGGTAGGGGCGGTGGCCGCCGAGGCTTCTCTCCCACCTGGCCTGAGGCTCGTCCTCGTCTGCCCCCGAGAGGCGACCCCAGGCTCCCTAAAGCCCCAGGTGGGGTGACCAGAGTTCCCGGAGGGACTTGGGGAATGTGGCGGGATTCGGCCCACGTGGCAAGCCCGGCGCGGGCTGCGGAGCTCTGAGCGGAGCCGAAGGTGGCGCCCTCCTCGTCGCGGCAGCCGGGCCCCTGGGTCCGCGGGGTCAGACCCGGGGCTCGAGGAGGGGCGGCCTTCCGGACCTGCCACCGGGCTCGGGGAGCGCGTCTCTTTCTGCGCGAACTGGCCGGGGGCCCTTGGCCCTTCCTTCGCTTCTGGGTACCCGGGAGCGCCTGGAGCCGCCGCCTGCCCCAAAGCCCAGTAAGGCCTTGCGCTCGGCTCCCGGCCGCTGGAGTGGGAGGGCCCGGGGGCTCCGACCGACCCTGTAAAAGTTTTGTTGGACAGAGAAGAGGGCGGAAGAGGGAACTTGAAACGGATTTTGTAGGAGCCGGGTTTGGGGCCGGATGTAGAGAATGGGTTGTTGGAAACCAACTGTGCTTGGTCAAGGCGTGCTTGCAGAGGGAAGGCAAAAGCGACACTTAACCGGGAACTTGGAGTCGAGCAAGATCCCGGGAGGTTTTCGTTCGGGGTTTTGCGTGTTTGCTTGCATTGCAGTTTTGTTACTGTTTTGTTTTGTTTCGCCTTGTTTGTGGGGTAGGGCTGGCGGGATCGAATTGGGAGCTTTCTGCGATTCCCTCGGACCCGGGGCTAGCTTGGATGGTGGAGGGTAGGCAGGTGGGAGCAGGGCCGCAGCGCCCCGCGCCCCTCAGCTGCGCTTGCTTTCCCCGCAGACGCGCCGCGCGCTGTTGCCGGGAATGGCTCTGCGGCCGTCAGGTGAGGCGGGACCCCAGGACAAGATGGGCTACGCGCCTGAGAGGCTCCAGCGCAGCCCCCAACACCTGGACGCATACTACATGCCTTTCCCGCCCTATGGCCACTATGGGAACATGCTAAGCGCTGCGGAGGGAGATTTCCAACCTTTCCCGCAGCTGGAGGCCGCCGTATCTGCATCCCACGCTTTGCCCGCCTTCTCCTTCCGGGCCGCGCCTCCCTTGCTGAGCTCCAACCTGGCCCTGCAGAGGGAGCCGCTCTACGATCTGCCCTGGTACAGCAAGCTGCCGCCGTGGTACCCAGTTCCCCACCTTCCCAGAGAGGTGCCACGCTTCAACAGCAACCACGAGTATACAGGCGCCACCAGTGAAGACTTGGGCCACATTGGTGGCCGAAGCGACAGTGGCCAGTGCTGTGGACCTGAGATTTTAATTCCGCCGTCGGCTGTGAATGCTTCCCTGCTACCTGAGGGGCTGAAGACGCCCCAGTTATTACCTTGTTCCCCCAGCAAGCGGTCTGAGGAGGGCTCCAAACTCCCGAACCAACCAGGGAAGTCGTCTCGCCGCTACCACTTCACCCAGGAAGACCTGCACTTAGTTCTGTTCGGGGTCATTCCCAGCGTGGAGCATTCAGCCCCTCTACACCATGCAATTTCCGGCTTCCTGGTCCCCACAGACAGCTCTGGTAAAGGTGGTCACATGGGGCGGGAGTCAGGTTGAATGGGAATAGAGGTGGGAGCAGGAGTGGGGAAGGAGGACATCAAGGTGGATCCGAGACTGTCCAAGTCCAGTGGGGAAGTGTTATCTACTTCCCATCAGAATATGGAGCCTGGGGAGGCCAGGCTCACTTCTGAGGCTCTACTTACCTAAATGCATGATTCCTAAGGTTGGTTTTAGTGGGAGCTGAGGGTCAAGAGAGACATGGTTCACACAGGGGACTTGTCAGCTGGGATCAGATTCTGCCAGGATGTACCAGGTATCTCCTTGAGAGCCTCATGCAATTCCTACTCAGAGTCCCAGCCTCGCCATCTGTCTTGACCTTAGTCAATCAAAGTCGGCATTATCTCGGATTCTCAAGTTCTTTAAATTTGCAAAATGGGGTTAATTACATAACCTTGCCAGGGTTGTTCTGAGTCTCAAATGAGAAATTTTATATGTAAAAGGAGCAGGAAAAAATATAAAGGATAAACCTCAAACTCAGGATAATGGTTACTTCCAAGAAGTGGGGAGGGAAACACCTTATGAAAAATAAAATTTTAACCCTTTTTTCTAGGATCCGATTCTCTCTGTCGAACTCTGGATAAAGACTCCCTTCAACTACCAGAAGGTAGGCAGGGCTTCTTGCCTGGATTTCTGTCCTTGAACAAATACAGTCAGTTTCCTCACTGGCTTTCCCGCCTTGGCTTTGCCCTAGGTCTGTGCCTCAAGCAGACGACGTTCGGTGAGGTACGACATTTTGGTGTGTTCTGCAGTAGCCTCATCGCCAAAGGAGTCAGGTTTGGGCCCTTTCAAGGTAAAGTGGTCAACGCCAGTGAAGTCAAGACCTATGGAGACAATTCTCTGATGTGGGAGGTAAATGAGTATGTTTCTGGTGGGTTGACAAAGTGGGAAATGATGCTGGTGGGGAACAATGTTGGCTTCTGGGCCTCCGGGGGAATCCCAGCCTGGGAGAGGGCACACTCTGCTGTCACTGCTGCCCGTTTTGCAATATAAAGAGAAGGAAAAGCGGATGCTCTTTCCCCCAAGAAAGCGCTTCTGCGTGCATTCTTTGTGTTTCGTGCTGCCTTACATCGTTTTCATCTGTGAAGAGTAGCAATGAACTACACATTTAAAGAACTAATATTTGTCTATATTTATAGGCAACGCCAGATGCTTCAGAGGTTATACGCTGGTGCTGAGAATATGCCAAAGAGAGGAAAAACACATTTTAAAATTTGTGCTATCATTTGCCTGTGAAATTAGCTATGGATTTTGAAAAACTGATACTCTTGATTCTGTTTGGGGCATGCTGGTAGGACTCCAGTTTGTCAGAATATATCAGATCCCTCCCCTTGACCCTGAATTTCTACTTCTAAGAGTATAGTTTAGGAAGGTAATCTGAAATTCAGACTATGTGGAAGATGTTAATCACAAAGTTGCTTATAATAACAAAACATGGGAGACAGTGGGATTGCACACAGCAGAGAAAGAATTAAGTTTCGCTCCACTAATATGCATGACAACTAGATGGGGATAAAGCACAGAACTAATTGGTTGTCTTTACGTTGTGCATTGAATGCAACCTTCTGGGGCACCTGGGTTGGCTCAGTCGTTGGGCGTCTGCCTTCGGCTTGGGTCGTGATCCCAGGGTCCTGGGATGGAGCCCCGCGTTGGGCTCCCTGCTCCGCGGGGAGCCTGCTTCTCCCTCTCCCACACCCCCTGCTTGTGTTCCCTCTCTCGCTGTGTCTCTCTCTGTCAAATAAATAAATAAAATCTTTAAAAAATAAAAAAATAAATGCAACCTTCTGTTCCCCTTTTCTCTGCTTATGGAATTAACATACTATAGAAATTTGGAAATTAAGCAAGGGGTGAAAGTAAGAATCTTTAAAAAACGTCACAGCACCTATAGAGATATGCTTGATAAATCTATTTGGGCTTTAATAATATTAATAAATAGTAATAAATATATTTAGTGGATTCAAGCATGAAATTTGGACTACAAATTTTTAATAAGTAATTTTACTTTACAGGTTAGGCCAAAAAAAAAGTGCATTTTAAACTTTATGTTTTATTTTATTTTTAGATCTTTGAAGATGGTCATTTGAGTCACTTTATAGATGGAAAAGGAGGTTCAGGCAACTGGATGTCCTATGTCAACTGTGCCCGTTTCCCCAAGGAGCAGAACCTAGTCGCAGTGCAGTGTCAAGGGCAGATCTTTTATGAAAGCTGCAAGGAGATCTGCCAGAACCAAGAGCTCCTGGTGTGGTACGGAGACTGCTATGAAAAGTTTTTGGACATTCCTGTGAGCCTTCAGGTTACGGAGCAGGGGAAGCAGGCGCCTGGGCCCTCTGAAGGTGAGTGCACACCTTTGCCTTTCCCAGTGAGGCTCTTCAGTGGAAGGACTTGGCTCTTTTCTGAACATGAACCCCCCCTCCTGCGGCATCACCGCTGACCTCTGGAGCTCCTCCCCCCCAGAGGCTAATGCCCAGGAGACTAAACTGAGCGTGTCTCTAACCAGGGGGCACTACCCAGCTGGAGGAAAATGCCCTTATCTTTCCAAAGCTGCTGAAGCTACTTCTGTTCACAAGAAAACCTTTTCTTTTTCCCCTTCACCTCCTTCCAGAGAAAAAATACAAGCAAAATAAATGGATGCAACCCCTTGCCTAGGTGAGCCAATTTCTGATTCATCTCTGCTCAGACTAACACAGTGATGACTCCATCAAAGCTCTAGAGCAGGGCTTTTCAAATGGGGGTTGCAATATCTTAATGTGGTGGAAAATCAATTTAGTGGTTTAGACCATCTTTAAAGAAAAAAAAGGAATTAGAATACAGTAGAATAAGAAATGTCGATATGAATCTCAAGTAAAAGTAAGCATTGTTTTCCTGAAGTTGTTGTTTCAGATGGAGATGTGTGTGTGTATGGTAGCTAAGTCTCAAATATAAAATGTCTTTCTTACTGTGGATCTTAGTGACCTTTGAGAAGCATTGAGCTAGATTCACTCTCAAATTTTAATGTGGATATGAATATCTGGGGATCTTGGAAAGATGCAGATTCTCATTCAGAGCTGGCATCTGAGATTTCTGCATTTCTATCAAGCTTCCAGGGGAAGCTGATGCTGCTGGCCCCTGGACCACATGGAGCAGCAAGAAGCTAGAGGACCAGCAACCCATTCCCTGGGAGTGAGCCTCTGGAATTTGCATTTTTAAAATGCTCTCTGACTGATTTTTACATACACAAAAGCTTGGGAATCCCTGATCTAGTAGGTGGTGTGAGATAAATGCAAATTACTATAATGTGTGTAATAGGATGGAAGACCACCTTATTATGTAATAAGTAACAGGTTAAAAAAGAAAAGTGAATTGCTTTCATCACACACTACGGTGATTGTCTGCATGCATATCTCCCTTGCAAACTGAGAACCTTCAGGGCAGGAAATAATCCTAAACACCTTAATATCACCTTCTCCTGGATCCCAATGTATATTGAATGAAAGCAGAAGATGTTAGGACCAACATGGGAGAAGCTGCTTAGGGGTGAGATGTGTTGGGCTGGGAGACGGAAGGCATTCCAGGTTTGGCTAATGGTGAAGACAAAGGAAAAAGGACATGCTCACAGGGATTAGACAGTGAATGATGAACAGCCTCTTGTTCCAAGAGTCCAAATAATGAGGTCCTGTCAGAATTGTTTTGGTAAACTATCTTCCTGCTACCCCAACATGTGAATGGCGTGGGGGTAAGTCGGGGGTAGCGGTGAGATTGTGAGACTCCCTAAAGTCCGTGGACCTCACGGTTGTCTCTTACTTAGCACCAAACCAAGTAAGTCTTTTTGGGCACTTCCAAAGTGTACTGATTGTTTTTGAAACAAAAGTGAAAAATAGATTTGAGAAAAACACATGCTAGATAACTCACAAAAAATATAAACATCTTTTTGAAAAAGTACTTAACATTATGTATTGAGCTATTACAATGATCATAACTTTTGATTTCTCAGTAATACTCTTCTGGAAATTTGTCTTCAGAAAATAGTCCAGAAGGGAAAGCTTTTGTCCTCAAGGATTTTTACTACAGCACCATCCATATTAGTGAAAAATCACAAACAACCAAAATGCTCAACAGTAGAATAATTTTTTTTAAGATTATTTATTTATTTATTTGACAGAGAGACAGCGAGAGTGGGAACACAAGCAGGGGGAGTGGGAGAGGGAGAAGCAGGCTTCCCGCAGAGCAGGGAGCCCGATGCGGGGCTCGATCCCAGGACCCTGGGATCATGACTTGAGCCGAAGGCAGACGCTTAACGACTGAGCCACCCAGGCGCCCCTCAATAGTAGAATAATTCTTACGTAAATGATGATATATTAACATATAGAATAATATGCAGAAGTCAGAAATCCCCATTTGGTAACAAGGAACAGGGGTGAGGGCTTATGATAGTGAATGGGGTTGCATACATATTTGAGACAATGTGTGGAAGGAAATTGGTAAACAATTCAATTTGATGGAAAGAATTATGGATGAATTCATTTGTTTTCTATTGTGAGTGGTTTTGGATAGGATTAAAAAGGAAAGAAAAATGAAAATTCCTCTGTCCTCTCAAAAGAACTGTTTTCCTCAAACGCTTTTGGTGAGGATTGGTGTGAACTTCCCCTTTCAGGTCTTGAGTGGGAGGAAAGAGTCTGGACCCTATGTGGGCGGGTTTTTTGAGTATGCAAGCCTGCGGAGTGTGTGTTTTGGGGGATGGAGGTGTGGAATGTGAAGACAACTCTTAATCTATACCAAACTCTGAACTGTGTGTGGTGGGGCAGGAAGCATCATTGCCTATTATATTGGGAAACCCCTTGGCTAAAAAGAGTAGTTGACTGAGGTGGGGTGGGGGGGAAGAGAAGAAAGAAGGAAAGGGAACAGGATAAAATCATTAGGTTAATTTAAATTTCCAAAGACCTGAGCAGAAAATGTAGGCAGCTGAACCCTAATTAGTAAGAGTGTCTGTGTCACTTTTTTGCCTGAGCAGTTCTTCTGCAAACTCACTATTGAACCATCATTCTGAATTTTGGTATGCTTTAGTGCTTTGATTTGTAAAGATCACTGATCCCTATCTTGTAGACCCTCTCTTCCCACTGCTGGAGCAGGAAGGCCAGGTATTTCTGGCCAATGAAAATGCTAGCTCTGAGCTAAAACCATCCCAGCAAGAGAATTCTGAGAGTATTAGCACCTCAATGAAAGTGATAGACATCCTGGGCAATGGATAGTCCTGGGGTTGGCGGTTGCCTTCCTGGTTATTTACTTAATGAATGGTTTATTTCCTTAGCCACCTATTAAACGTGCCTGGGATGTAGTTGTCAACTAACAAAGCCCCTGATGGATAGCTTCCCTGCAGTCCTGATGCTAAGAAAATTTCCATCTCCAGACTCTTGCATATACTTACTGCTGGCTCTTCTGTCCCTCCCTGGGGCCAGACAATGAGGTCTCAGTGATGCATTCACAGTCAAAGCCACTTGATCCTCTGGAATCCAGAGTGTCCTCAGCATGCTTCTGTAGGTGGCCCTGGTCCTCTGCCCTCCCCCAACAATAGACACCCCTGGACCTGGGGCCTCCCTTGCTAGAGTCGGCTGAACCCTCTCTAACCTCTCTCCCCCTCCCTCCTCCATTGATAAAAACAGATTTACCTTTCTGGGTCTTAAGTCTATTACTCATTGATAGTATCACTCATATTGGTAAGAGCTCAATAAGTGACAGGATTAAATTAATCATCATGATAACCCTATGAATACAAGGGAAGGCAAGATAATTGTCATCCTTACTCCATACATTTTGGTTCTAACTCTGGAATCTTTTCCAGAAGTTCAGGGAAGTAAACCAAAAGCTAAACAGGTGCCTAAGACTTTGTGAATGGGGTCAAATGGAACAGCCCTTGTGAAGCCTAGGAAGTAAGCTATTGGTGTCCATCATTGTCCTGTGTTCATCATTGACCGAGGTGAACTGCTTTGAACTTAGAGTTTAGGCTGATCTGAAAGGAACACAGTACGTATGTTTGGTATATTAACCTAACCTCCTAACACATGCCAGTCAAGAGTGTGTTCAAGAACTGTAGGGTTGGGGGGGGCACGTGGGTGGCTCAGTCAGTTAAGTGGGTTAAATGTCTGCCTTCTAAGCATCTGCTCAGGTCATGATCTCAGGGTCCTGGGATTGAGCCAGCTTCGTTGGGCTCCCTGCTCAGCAGGGGAATCTGCTTCTCCCTCTCCCTCCGCCCCTCCCTCTCCCCCTGCTCATGCTCATGCTCTCTCTTGCTCTCTCCTCTCAAATAAATAAATCTTAAAAAAAAAAAAAAAGAACTGTAGGGTTGAACTGCTCTTAAATAGGGCTGGAGGCAGGGCTTCGACAAATACATTTCAGGGAACAAAGGGGAGGGAGAGCCTACAAATTAAGAGATTGAACAGACATAGCAAACCATAGACAACAAGAAGACTGAATCCGAAATTGAACTGATTGGAAAATAATTACATGTATGGGTATACACATGTATTTCTTCCAGGAATAAGAGTTAATTGTTTAGGTATGACAATGGCAGTACGGTTACTGCTTTTTAAAAAGTATTATCTTTTTTTTTTTAAAGATTTTATTTATTTATTTGAAAGAGAGAGCACGAGAGGGAAGAAGGTCAGAGGGAGAAGCAGACTCCCTGCTCCGCGGGAGGCCTGCTTCTCCCTCTCCCACTCCCCCTGCTTGTGTTCCTACTCTCGCTATGTCTCTCTCTGTCAAATAAATAAATAAAAAATCTTTTAAAAAAAAATCCTCTTGGAGGAACTAAGAATAGGGATGGGAGCTGATAAAGCCATTGGCCCTTATTTCCCCTGTGTTTGACAGAGTCTGCAGAGGGCTACAGATGTGAAAGATGTGGAAAAGTATTTACCTACAAATATTACAGAGATAAGCATCTCAAGTACACCCCATGTGTGGACAAGGGTGACAGGAAATTTCCCTGCAATCTCTGCAAACGATCCTTCGAGAAGCGGGACCGGCTCCGGATCCATGTCCTTCACGTTCATGAGAAGCACCGGCCTCACAAGGTAAGAAGGAGGGCGGTGAATCATGGACGGCCCATGACTCATGTGGCTTTCCTGCTCCTTCCTCCAACCCCGAGGAGTACACACTCCTGGGTATGAGTTCCTGGGACACAGTGCCTGATGAGACAGGGTCTGTGAAGGAGGGGATAGTGCCGTGGAAGGGCAGACATGAGCCAGCCCAGTGACAGAGTGCTAGCACAGATGCACAGGTAGAGAAGGGCACGGAGGAAGGGTGTCCGCTTCTACCTGGACACATGGGTTGTGAGAGAGGTCTCACGGAGGAGGTGGCCTTGAGCTGAGTCCAGAAGGACAATAGGGTGTCTGATTTTTATCCGAGGCAGGGTTAGTTGGGGATGGGGAGAGGGTTCAGACGTTCCAGGTGGGAAGGAGGCTGGCATGTGCTTTGTGGTAACTGCACCTTGTTCCATAATCTATGTGGGCATATTGACAATTGTAGACAAAGATGAACATGGGCATGGCCCAGGGAATGGAAGGCCTGTGTGGCACGCCAAGGATTTTGTCAGGAAGGAAAGCAACAGTGGCAATAGGGAGCCGTTTTCTGCCATTCCGGATAGCTGGTCGCTCTGCTAGGCTTGGTGCAGAACAGTACAAGCGACCATTGGGCTTATCTAGAAGAAAGGAGGGGACTTGGGTGCAGACATATGTGGGTTTGACTCGCGGCCCTGTCAGGACTAGGTGATGAGGCTTCCACCTGAGTAACTCCAGAGTCCCAGTCTTGTTCTTTTGAAAACTGAGAGTAATTTTCATAAAATTGCCCTTACCCACCACCTCCTGTTCATAGCTTAGCTTCTAGAAGAATCCCAATCAATCACTGTATTATTTACTCCCGTAAAGTATATTTTTACAATAATCTTAAGAACTCCTGGGTGCCTAGGTGGCTCAGTCGTTAAGCGTCTGCCTTCGGCTCAGGTCATGGTCCCAGGGTCCTGGGATCGAGTCCCACATCGGGCTCCCTGCTCGGCGGGAAGCCTGCTTCTCCCTCTCCCACTCCCCCTGTTTGTGTTCCTGCTCTCGCTATCTCTCTCTCTGTCAAATAAATAAAATCTTAAAAAAAAAAAAAAGAGAGAGAACTCCTTTTTGCTCATCAAAAGACATTTAATACAATTAGTTTTCAACAATCCCTTGGTGGTCCAGATCTACAAAGATATCCATGCCAGCCCGGACCCCTCCAAATCCCACTTCCAACAGAAAAGCATATACTTACCAGAATTCTAAGCACATTTGAAGTATTAAGACAGTGAAATTATTTCTAACCCCTTGACAGGGAAAAAGGAAAAAGTTACACTCCAGTATTCTGACAGAAAGTTAGATAATGCATGTTCATCAACATGGAACTGGTTGTATAAATTATGTTTTGCTTAATAAGCCAAAACAAGTTGCAGAATTTGTATATAATGATGCCATTTGAAATGGCTTATTATGTATGATATGCATGATGTTCACACACAAATGGAAAAACAGAAAGTAACGCATCAAATTGCTAGCTGTCATTTTGGGAGTATGATTAAGAACAAAGCCAAGGGGCGCCTGGGTGGCTCAGTCGTTGGGCGTCTGCCTTCAGCTCAGGTCGTGATCCCAGTCCTGGAATCGAGCCCCACATCGGGCTCCCTGCTCGGCGGGGAGCCTGCTTCTCCCTCTCCCACTCCCCCTGCTTGTGTTCCCTCTCTCGCTGTGTCTCTCTCTGTCAAATAAATAAATAAAATCTTTAAAAAAAAAAAAAGATACAAATGTAGTGATCTGAAGGGGGACCAGCACCCCCTTTAAATCTTTAAAGATTTTATTTATTTGACAGAGAGGGATACAGTGAGAGAGGGAACACAAGCAGGGGGAGTGGGAGAGGGAGAAGCAGGCTCCCCGCCGAGCAGGGAGCCCGATGCGGGGCTCGATCCCAGGACCCTGGGATCACGACCTGAGCTGAAGTGAAGGCAGACGCTTAACCACTGAGCCACCCAGGCGCCCAAAAAATAAAATCTTTAAAAAAAAAACACAAAAAACAAAAACATTTAGTTTTTTATTTCTAATTTTTATTTTTTAACATGAGAAAAGAATGCATGCTTGGTAAATATAATTTGGAGAAAACAAAACAAGCCACCTGATATGCCATGACCCATGTTAAGACATTTAAAGGTGTAATTTTTTTCTTTTTGTGTATGTGAACATGCAGGTATTTTTAATATACTTGGGGTTATTATGAGGCTACTTTTTTTTTAAGATTTTATTTTATTTATTTGAGAGAGCACAAGAGGGGGTAGGGTCAGAGGGAGAAGCAGACTCCCCGCTGAGCAAGTAGCCCAATGCAGGACTCGATCCCGGAACTCCGGGATCATGACCTGAGCCGAAGGCAGTTGCCCAACCAACTGAGCCAACCAGGCGCCCCGAGGCTACTTTTCTGACTTAACACTACATCACAAATAATTTATAAACATAGTAATGACTGCATCAGTGTATGAGATGGATGTGCCTTTGTTTATTTAAACAATCTCCTGCTGTGTGAATTTTCCCCCAGTATGTCTACAGTGAACAATATTATATAGAAATCGTTATCTCTGTTATCCATGTTTGATCCCATGTTTGATGGGATAGATTCCTAGAAGTAGAAAAACTGGATCAAAGGGTATGTACAATTTGAAGGCTTGAATTAAGGCACTAAACAGCTTTCTGGAGAAGGTGTCGATTTATAGCACGGCCCCGGGGGGTTGCAGTGGAGTAGGCAACATGGGGTCTCCTACAATACCACTGTCCTTTCCTGTTGCCATTGTGATAGATGAAAATGGTACCTTGCCTTAATTTACATCTTAATTAATAATGTGGTTTAAATGTTTAAACTATATTTTATTGGCACTCTGTATTTGTCCTGTGATCTGTCCATGTATGTCCTTGGAAAATACTTCTATTGCTACATGTTTTTGTAATAATATTTTACAAGCCATATTTTATCAATTCTAGGTTTTTATGTTTCTGAAACATGTTTTCTGAAACTGAATGTGTTTAACAAGTGATGGTATGCCATAATTTTAATTGGTAGCATTTTCTTTTTTAGTTAGCACAGCAAGTGATCTTAACCTGATGGGATATACACCACTTAGGATATTTGTCAGATTTGCTGCAGCTAGATCAAAGGGTGTTTGTTAAGAAAAAAGTAGAAGCTACAGGACTTATTAAAGGAGGTACCTCCTTTTCAGATGATTTGTCGAGCAAAATTAATGAAGAACACAACACTGTCAGAGGACGTCCCTGTAGTTCATAACAATGAGTCCCAAAAGTTTATCCAGGAATTCAGAATGTCCTTTCTCTCCAACCTCCTGAAATTCCTGACCAATGGAGAAAAGCCTGTTTTTCCAAAAATCACTGTTACTCATATTCCATCAATTGCTCAAAATTATGCCAGACTTCTAACTTTCTTTGTATTTTGTTTTTGACTTCTTTTTGTTTTTGCTAGGATTTCTAATTACAAGTGGAAAATGTAGTTTTTTAATTGTGTAATGATATTTTTTGAGTCCTTTTTTTCCTTTTACGTGGGCTCCACACACAGCATGGAGCTCAGTGCAGGGCTTGAACTCACAACCCCGAGATGAAGACCTGAGCTGAGATCAAGAGTCAGACACTTAACCGACTGAGCTGCCCAGATGCCCCTTCTTTGAGGATATTTTACTTGCATATGTTTTTTTTTTTTTTTTTAAAGATTTTATTTATTTGAGAGAGAGAATGAGAGACAGAGAGCATGAGAGGGAGGAGGGTCAGAGGGAGAAGCAGACTCCCCGCTGAGCAGGGAGCCCGATGCGGGACTCAATCCCGGAACTCCAGGGTCATGACCTGAGCCGAAGGCAGTCACCCAACCAACTGAGCCACCCAGGTGCCCTACTTGAATATGTTTTTGATAGTTTGGCTAGATACAGAGTTTTAGAAAAGATTTTCAAAAACCTTCAAGGCATCTTTCTGTCTTCTCTTATCATTTGATGGCAATTTGTTTCTTTTTTTTTTTTTTAAGATTTTATTTATTTACTTGAGAGAGAGAATGAGAGAGAGCACACGAGAGGCGGGAGAGTCAGAGGGAGAAGCAGACTCCCTGCCGAGCAGGGAGCCCGATGCGGGACTCGATCCCGGGACTCCAGGATCATGACCCGAGCCGAAGGCAGTCGCCCAACCAACTGAGCCACCCAGGCGCCCCTGATGGCAATTTGTTTCTTACCGGTTTATAAGTAACTGGTTTTCTTCTTTGTGGAAATTGTTCTTTATCTTTGGAATTCTGAAATTTTAACAGAACATGTCAGGTTGGATGTCTTTTTCTTTTTTTCCTGCTTTGTAATCAGTGAAGTACAAAGTACTCTTTCCATTTGAAGGCACGAGTCCTAAACTGACAGGAATTTTCTTGTTCATTCTTTGGTTATTTCCTGTCTTCTAGATCTTTGTTCTCTCCTGGAACTCCTTTTGGCCAGATATTAGGTTGAATCTACCTCCCTGTGCTTAACTTTTAATTTTTTTGTCCTCATTCACAGAGAGTCCCTTAATCTTACCTTCCAAATCATGTATTTAGGCTTTATATTTGATCTGTTCTTTTGCAGTATTAACTCAAACATCTGACCAGAACCCATACTTCCAGAATCATCAGTGTGGCCCTGGGTTGTCTTTCCACTACCTTAAAGGCCCCTCAGTCTGAGTTCTGTAACCTCTGCCTACAGACATACACTGGATAAATACAATATTTCACCTTTACTCCCAGAAAAACATAATGGTAAAATGAAGACGTTGATTTTAACTGTGTGGTTTTTTTACATCTTAGTGTTCTACGTGTGGGAAATGTTTCTCTCAGTCTTCCAGCCTGAACAAACATACAAGAGTCCACTCTGGAGACAGACCATACCAGTGTGTGTATTGTACAAAGGTAAATGGAACCTCCTTCCAAGGGATCTGCCTTGAGCCCTGTTTGGATGTTCATGGATAAGAACTTGAAGCATAAAGCCTGGCTTATAAGGAGATCTTGATTAGTCCATTATCAGTCCAGTCCCCATTTCCACCCCTAAAAAATGCTCCAGTTTGCTTAAGATGGTCAGATGGGACCTCCTATGACCAAATTGGCATTTAAGACATGTGTAATGAAATACACCCCTGGGGGTGCTGGGATGGCTCAGTCGGTACAGCATGAGACTCTCGATCTCAGAGTCGGGCAGTTCAAGCCCCACATTGGATGTAGAGATTACTTAAATAAACAAACAAAATAAAAAAAAAATACACCCCTAGTTTACAGGGAGACCTGATGATTGCAGACATGATTACATAGTATTTAAGAGCACAGATTCTCAACTTTCTAGACCAACATTGCCGAAGTGGAAACTAATGTACATTATACGGAATATTGAATGATAAAAATGAAGAGACAAATATGTGGTTAGGGGTTGCTAGAATAGAACCATAGTTTGACCATGCTTTAGAAATTATACCAAAACACCTCATGTCCTATTTTGATGATAAACATCTATACTGTCCAATGCTTAGTTAGCCATTAGCCATATGTGACTATTTAATTTAATAAGAATGAAATAAAATGGAAAAATTCCATAATTTGGTTGCACAATCCACATTTTAAGTGCTCGATAACCCCATGTGGCAAGTGACCACCAAACTGGATAGCATGGACATAGAACGTTTCTGTCCCTGCAGAAAGTCCTATTGGATAGCACCAGGATAGACTGATCCTATCATCAAGTTACTTAAATTTTTTATAATAAAGCCATAAAAGAAATGTAGGCCATCTAAGCCTCTCACAGCAGCATAAAACATTGAGTGTACCGGGCTTAGGGAAACAATACTGCCAAAGAAATTGCATGTCAACAGCATGGAAATTATCAACAGAGAGAAATGCGGCTGAGATAGAAGTAGACCAGGTGCAACCACCACAGACTGAAGAAGATGACCGTGCATTTGTAGGAAAAAGGCAGGCTATCCTGAGGGGTAAATTCTGTCTAGCAGGATTTCCAGAGCAAGGTCAAAATAGCCCCACAACACATCCTGTTTCTGGAGTTCTTACTCTGATCCCCACCTTGGACTTCTAGCTCAGCTGGGGTTGAGGGATGCACTGAAGGGGAATTAAATCCACTTAGGACATGAACAAGTTATTCGGCATCCTGGTTTAGACTCCAGTTACTTATGCTGATAAAGACTGACCATGTTCCAAACAAGTATAGCTTGTGCACCTTACTAGGTAGTGACCCAACTCCAGACACCCCCTCAGTGTGTGGTGCTTCTCTCCCAGCGCCCCAAATCTGAAGCCACCAGTTTCACCTGGTGTTTTCTGTCACTGTCAGTGGACCCCCAAACAGAGTAATTACATCTCTCATGTACTACCTGAAAGTGACAAAGGTCAGAGCATAGTACTGAAATGAATGAGGAGAAAGGTTATAAATCAGGAAAAGAACAGAAGTGGCCAAGAGAAGATGTAAAAACACCAAAGTACTAGTGTGACAGCCATTCTGGAAAAGTTCAGCAATTTCACTAAAAACTAAACTCGTTAACTGCCATACAACCCAGCAATTGTCCTCCTGGGCACTTATCTCAGAAATGAAGGCTTAACCTGTACACAAATGCTTGTCGCAGCTTTATTCATGAGAACCCAGACCGGAAACAACCCAGACGTCCTTCAACGGGTAAGTGGTTGAACAGACTGGGGTACATCCTCACCAGGGAGTACTACTCAGCAATTAAAAAGGCACGGACTGTTGTACACACACCAGCCTCCATGGATCTCCAGAGAATTATGCTCAGTGAGAAGAGCCAATCCCAAAAGTAATACTCTTGAAGTGATAAAATGATAGAAATGGAGAACAGATTAGTTAGTGATGGCCACGGCTTAAGAAAAAAGTGGGAGTGGGGGGGATCAGTATGGCTCTAAAAGGGCAACATGAGGCGTCTTTTGATGAAATTGTTCTGTATCTGAATGATCAACACCCACATCCTGGTTATGATACTGTAGTATAGTTGTGTAAGAGGTAAGCACTGAGGGAAACTCGGTAAAGGGTACACAGAATCTCTAATAAAGTTTTAAGTTTTTGTTTGTTTTTTAGAGAGCCAGCATGTGTGAGCTGGGAGGAGGGGTGGATTGAAGAGGAAGAGAATCCCAAGCAGGCTCCATGCCCAGTGCAGAGCCTGACATGGGGCTCGATCCCACAATCCTGAGATTGTGACCTGAGCCAAAAATCATAGTCGGCTCTTAATCAACTGAGCCACCCAGGTGCCCCTCAGAAAGTTTAAGTTAAAAAAGAAAGAAACCAGAGCGCCTGGCTGGCTCAGTCAGTGGAGTAGGCAACTCTTGATCTTGGAGTTGTAAGTTCGAGCCTCGTGTAGGGTGGAAAGATTTACCTAAAAATAAAATCTTAAAAAAGAAAAGAAAAAATCAGTAAGATGCTGACTGATGCAGAGACCTTGGCCAATAGTAGTTACTCCTGTAATGCACGTTCTCTTGGGCTGTGGTCCTAGGTCCACCGGCATTGAAATTGCCTGTTTAAATGGAGGTTCCTGAGCCTCTGTCAGTCAAGCCCTTTTTTATTAAGGCTACTACTGTTGACCGAGCATGCTCTATAGCCTGAAAGCCCAGATTCATCCATGATTCATCCACTGGAGAACTGAGGGTCAGTAATGGTGAAATTAAGCCCTTTGTCTAGACGTTGGCTGCCCAGGTGAAGGAAGTTTACCTTTTCTTCTGCTTTTTGTTCTCTGCAGAGGTTCACTGCCTCCAGCATCCTCCGCACGCATATCAGGCAGCACTCCGGGGAAAAACCCTTCAAATGCAAGCACTGTGGTAAATCTTTTGCATCCCACGCTGCACATGACAGTCACGTCCGACGTTCACACAAGGAGGATGAGGGCTGCTCTTGCAGCATCTGTGGAAAAACCTTCCCAGATCAAGAAGCATTCTACTCCCATATGAAGCTTCATGAAGGCTACTAGCCCTCAGAAGTATGGGGACAATGTAAAACCAAAGGCTAGGATTCGGTCTTCGTTTTTCTTGCTTTTGGGTGTGTTGCATGAACAGATGATCGTTATACTGAGATGAGAAATAGAAAAATGGAACTGGCCAATAAACTGAATTTATCAGATTTATTTCACCAGCTTTCACAGAAATGTGTTTCACAAGAATGGAGTTTTGGTGAATTTATCTAGAAATAGTGAGAGCTGGCTATTAATATTGAGCTTCCAAGTCTGGAAACTCAACACAAACCCTGAGAGAGGGACTATATTTTATTTTGGGGACTGGGAGTAGAGTTTGATTTTGTGATGCAAAAGACCTTTTCTCTACTAGTTGCCTTGGGTCCCCAGTTGTAATATGGCTCTGGCCATTGCCTGGTCTATTCTTCATAGAATAAAGTCTTTAAAAATCATTCAACCTTGAGCTTCATTAGTATTGTAACTAAGTGTTCAGACATAAATTAATCTCCCATCTTTTTTGGATTCATTTTCAACCCCTAGTTCCCACTCCTTCCCCCATCACATGGCAAATGCCTGTTAATTTGTTTAGCACCGTACAGAATTACTCAGAGGACGCAGAAGTTACTTATTCACCACCTCATCATCTGTGAGCTTTGTAACTGGGGAAGAAAAATTATTACCAAATGAAGAAAGGTTTAGAACTGCAATCGACTAAAAAATAAATGTTTTTGTATTGCTCTAGTTTTAAACCCAATTTCTTTTCTTTTCTTTTTTTTTTTAAGATTTTATTTATTTGTCAGAGAGAGCAAGTGAGCACAAGCAGGGGGAGCGGCAGACAGAGGGAGAGGGAGAAGCAGGCTTCCTGCTGAGCAAGGACCCCAATGGGACTGGATCCCAGGACCCTGAGATGACCTGAGCCCAAGGCAGACGCTTAACCGACTGAACCACCAGGCGCCCCAAACCTGATTTCATTCCTGATGGAGAGACAAGTGGACTCTTTTCAGGTCTAATTAGCCGGTTCATACTAGTATATAGAATGTAAAAAAAAGAGGCCCACTGAAAAGAAAAATGTGCCATATCAGTTATCATGAGGCTGATAACAAACCTTGGGCAATATCTTTGCTAATATGTGAGAGAGAAAGACTCATTTCATGTGGGTAATATTAGCCAATATTTGTAAATGAGCGTGAACCCTGAGAGATGGTACCACTGAGCTCGCCATCTACAGAGAAGGAAATCAAGGCTTAGAGTAAGGAAGTGACGCAGGCTTCGCCTCCAAGGGACAAAGCCAGGTCTGCCCCCTCCACCACCCAGCTTCCTAACGAACAAACGAACGAACCAGTATGCTCAACTATGAATCCTGCTAAGGACATAGCCTTTTTCTATCAATTTTCCCTATATCAAAGCAAACAACAAACCCACTTTTAAATATTCACATGGGACATTTGAGACCAGAATGAGAGTGTTCCACTGGCGACCGTAGCTACTAAGCTATTATGTCACATCCCTAGCCATGGTGCTATTGACTGCTTAGGATTTTTCTTCACCCTTTATCCATGGTCCATGGCTTTCAAAATGGAGCAAATTCAATATGGAACAGATGCCCCGTCCAGAGGGAAGCCCCCAGCTGTAGCAGAGTCCTTTGAGAGAGAGCTGTAGTGCAGGTGGAGAGGCAGTGACAGATTCTCCTCTGGGGAATCCTCTGCTGCGTTGACCAGGGCTGAGTAATTTATCCTAATGGGAATGTGCCCTGTTGTTTTAGGACTGTTTTAGTTCATGTTAATTAAGTCAGAACAATAGTCTTTTGGAAAAGATCGGGGCTCATCCTGTAATTAGGCAGCCTTTCTTTGACTGCCAGTTCATTTTTACAATCAAACAGTAAAGCAAGGCATCAGTAAATCATGTCATTCTCATTTTTTCACTAGTTGAATCATTCAAATTAAGTACTTTGTTCTTTGAACTAGCATAGTAGCAAAGGAAGGTAATAATGGTTTTTTTGCCCTTTTCTAACAGTCACTCCAAAATGCCTACATGCCAAATAATACTTTACATGGACCAACCAGGCTTAATCTGACCTGTTTCCACAAAGTTTGGATCATCCTGATCAGGTTCCATATCTCAATTTTTGGTTTGAAAAATGCAGTCAATTTACAACATCCTTCTTTGGTAATTACCTTAAGCTCTCTTGCGTTTATTGAAAATGTGTATCTCATCTTTTTTTTTTTTTAAGTAAGCTTTACACCCAGTGTGGGGCTTGAACTCACCACCCTGAGATGAAGAATCACATGCTCTATGGACTGAGCCAGCCAGATGCCCCTTAAATGCGTATCTTACCTATTTTTAAAGATAATTTGAGTCACTTATAACGATAATCTTAAAAAAGACTAAGGCAGTCAATTTAGAAGACTAACCATTACATAAAAGTAGGATGAAATTAAAGCTCTGGGCTGATCCAATTACACTGGCTGGATATTGTTGGAACATAACGCATACAATACAGATTTTGGGGTTGGACAAACTTACTTTGTCTGCCATTTCCTCATTTGCATAATGCTGGGCAAGTCATTTCATTTCTGAGGTTTAACATTCTCATCTGTAAAATAATGTCATAATTATGTTGTAGCGTGGTGAAGATTAAATAAAATGACATGACTTTCATTCTGGATGATACTTACTAAAGCCATTTCCTTTCTCTTGTCAGTCAGGCAAAAGGGAGACAGAATTATGCCAATTTTATTGTTGATATCTATCCTTTCAGTGGTTCTCAAAAAGTATGATTCCTGAACCAGCAGTGTTAACGTCACCTGGGGACTTAGAAAGGCAAATTCTCAGGCGCCTGGGTGGCTCAGTTGGTTAAATGACTGCCTTCGGCTCAGGTCATGATCCTGGAGTCCCGGGATCGAGTCCCGCATTGGGCTCCCTGCTCAGCGGGGTGTCTGCTTCTCCCTCTGACCCTCCCCCTCTCATTCTCTCTGTCTCTCATTCTCTCTCAAATAAATAAATAAAATCTGAGGGAGAAAAAAAAAAAAAAGAAAGGCGAATTCTCTAGCCCTACCCAGTATCCCCTGAATCAGAGACTCTGGGGGTAGGGACCCAGCAATCCATATTAAAGTTTGAGAACTGTGGCTGTATTTGATTTCTCTTCCTAGTCCCTACAGCATAGCAATGGGTAAAACTGAGTAGCTGGGTGACTTGGCAAAATCACAAAAACTGTTCATTAGGAGGAACCATTAGAATGCAGATCGCAGGCACAACAGTGCTCTTCCTTGGAATAATGGATACCAACAGAACCCAGTTTTATCATTTTACTGTTGGAAATATAGAACTCCTTCTGCAGCTCTGAGTTGATTGATGGAATTTAGAAGCCTTCTGTGAGTTTGTTCCTCTGGTTATCTTCCCAATCTGAGTCTAAGTCTGATGATAAATATCATCCATTCGTTCATTAGAGTTTTTTTTTAAGAAGTCCATAAATAGGGACATCTGAACCCTGGAAAAATAACTAGGCTCAAAGTAAAGTGGTCTCCCTGATATTGATGGAGCTCTTAATGGGCCCTCAGGGCGTCCTTCTAGGACTGGGAGAAGTTGCTGGTTGCAATGAACAAAGCTATCAAAGCAGAGAGATGCTCGGGACCTCTGTGAGGCCTGCACTAGGCTCTGCTTTGTAGCCATAAAGTCAGCTCCTTTGGTACCCAAACAGTGCAGGGCAGGGTGGGGCTGGGAAGAGCTGCCTTCACAAGATGATAGAGATAAGATCACAAATACTGTCCTAGACCACCTATTATCGGTGAGCCTCATTTTGACATTACGGGTTGTACAGTATTTCATTCATGGTGATTTTTAAGCACTTTTGAGAGTTATTTATGACTTCTTAGGGGCACTAATTACACTGAACTGTGATTTCTTGAACCCTATCCAAAGCTCAGAAGAACAAATTTCTACACTGAATATATCAAAGGGATTGAAATTCCGTTCTTAATTTTTACAAACAAGCGTTTTACAAAAATGCTACATGTTCTTGCACTTGCTCCCACAGTATGTCCTATTCTACATATATCTACATCCATTATTTTTAAAATGCTAATAAAAATAATGGGTAAGATTTCAGAACCAAATATGTGATCTTTCCTCATTTTTAACCAGTTAGACGCAGCAAGACAACTAAGACGGGAAACACAGTCCACCCACATCACTTTGAGCTTGTTTTTGACAACAGCAGGATTTTTCCTTTGCGAACGTTTTCTCAACCTCTGACTGTTGCAAGACTGTGAGTACCCGAACTGGGGAAGGTGGGCAGGAGTCCTCTTGGTGACTTCCACTCTTGTGGGTTATCTGATTCAAAGGTGCCAGAGCCAAATTCTTCCATTTGGTTTTGAAACTTTATTCTGCTAAAAATGGGCAAGGCGTCTTCCAAGGTTGTTCCAGTTTCTCCTTTAGAGGAAGGCTACTGTTTCTGTCTCCCATTCTTTTTTTTTTTATTTTAATTTTAATTTTTTAAATTTAAATTCAATTAATTAATATATAATGTATTATTAGTTTCAGAGGTAGAGGTCAGTGATTCATCAGTCTTATATAACACCCAGTGCTCATTACATCAGGTGCCCTTCTTAATGTTCATCACCCAGTTACCCCATCCCCTCACCCCCCTCCCCTCCAGCAACCCTCAGTTTGTTTCCTATGATTAGGAGTCTCTTATGGTTTGTCTCCCCCTCTGGTTTCATCTTGTTTTATTTTTCCCTCTCTTCTACTGTGATCCTCTGTTTTGTTTCTTAAATTCCACATATGAGTGAGATCATATGCTAATTGTCTTTCTCTGATTGACTTATTTCGCTTAGCTTATAATACCCTCCAGTTCCATCCACCTCGTTGCAAATGGTAAGATTTTTTTTTTTTTGATGGCTGAGTAGAATTCCATTATGTATGTATACCACATCTTCTTTATCCATTCATCTGTTGATGGACATCTTGGCTCTTTCCATAGTTTGGCTATTGTAGACATTGCTGCTATAAACATCGGGGTACAGGTGCCCCTTCGGATCCCTACATTTGTATCTTTGAGGTTAATACCCAGTAGTGCAATCGCTGGGTCATAGGGTAGCTCTGTTTTCAACTTTTTGAGGGACCTCCACACTGTTTTCCAGAGTGGCTGCACCAGCTTGCATTCCCACCAACAGTGTAGGAGGGTTCCCCTTTTTCCGCATCCCTGTCAACATCTGTCGTTTCTTGAGTTGTTCATTTTAGCCATTCTGACTGGTGTGAGGTGGTATCTCATTGAGGTTTTGATTTGGATTTCCCTGATGCCAAGTGATGTGGAGCATTTTTTCATGCGTCTGTTGGCCATTTGTATGTCTTCTTTGGGAAGTATCTGTTCATGTCTTCTGGCCATTCCCATTCTTTTTTTTTTTTTTAAGATTTTATTTATTTATTTGACAGAGTACAAGCAGTGGGAGTGGCAGACTGAAGGAGAGGGGGACGGAGAAGCAGGCTCCCTGCAGAGCAGGGAGCCCAACATGGAGCTTGATCCCAGAACCCCGGGATCATGACCCCAGCCGAAGGCAGGTGCTTAACTGACTCAGCCACCCAGGCACCTCATGGCCATTCCCATTCTTAAATACGAAACCCTTTCAGCCACAAATAAGCCCCTGGGCAAGCCCAAGGCAGGTTTATTCCCTTAGGAGGAGGGCCTGAAATCTTCCCAGGTGACTAGAAATCTAGGGCTGGGCAGTCAAGAACAGGCTTGAGGTAAGATTCCAGTCTTCCACTTGCCAGATGGGAGGACTGAACAGACTGGAAGGGCGAATGCTGAAGATAGTGCTCAAATACAAAAACCAAAGTCCCTTTTGGCTATCCCCAGCTCAGCTTGCCAGCGAAATTTGGAGGGAGAAGACCCTTGAGCATGGCTTCCAGGAACTTTGATACAAATTGCAAAGGCCTTGGGGCGCCTGGGTGGCTCAGTCAGTTAAGCGTCTGCCTTCGGCTCGGATCGTGATCCCAGTGTCCTGGGATCCAGCCCCACATCGGGTTCCCTGCTCTGCGAGAAGCCTGCTTCTCCCTCTCCAGCTCCCCACCTGCTCATGTTCCCTCTCTCACTGTCTCTTCCTGCCAAATAAATAAAATATCAAATTGCAAAGGCCTTAGGGGCATCTAGCTGGTTCAGTCAGTAGAGCATGGGACTCTTGATCTTGGGGTCATGAGTTCAAGCCCCATGTTGGGTGTAGACATTACTAAAAAAAAATAATAATAATAAACTTAAAAAAAATAAAGAAAGAAAACAAATTGTAAAGGCCTCTCCTGGTTCATTAGTTGCCAGGGTATTTACATGCAATTTTTTTTCAAGGAGTGGCAAGATTTGAGTGAAGGGGAATACATATGAAGAAATGGGTGTTCATAATCTGTATTACTTGAATAACAAATACAAAATGTCAAGAGACACTAAAAAATGGGGGGGGTGTGAATGATATTAATTACAGAAATACTTCAACGCAGAATAGGGGAATTCTGAGAAAGGTAATCCCACAACCAAGGTCAGTCATCTGTGGGTCTATCAGTCCGGACTTAAAGACTAATTTCAGTTGTAAAATGAGAAGAGTGGGTTTGTGGTTACAGATGTTCACTCATTCATCCTGTGATAGTGCTTGGCCCCTAACTTTCTAATAATAAGTAACAAACTCCAAGACCAAGAATCCATATTTTGAAAGAAATACAACCAGCCATTCATTTATCAAGTTTGTGATGTTTTTAACTCCCAAATAGAAGGAGCTTGTTGGAAGTGAAGGGGTCTCTATCAAGCTAAAGCCTGAGTTTCTCAAACTTGCCTAAAGATCAGAATCTCCTGGGATGCCTATTAAACCTCAAGTCCCCAGAACCCTCCTCTGAACCACTGGCTCCCAGTCCTGGGTGAGGTGAGGGTCTAAGAATCTAGAGTTTTTATGAACACCCAGATGGTTCTTACCAGAAGTTTGGGAAATGTCAGTCATCTTTAAAAGATAGCATTCTTTGCCATTGTTGTAGTATATACTGTGAATGGTCGGCTCAGGTCATGATCTCAGGGTCCTGGGATCGAGTCCTGCATCGGGCTCCCTGCTCCGTGGGAAGCCTGCTTCTCCCTCTCCCACCCCCCCTGCTTGTGTTCCTTCTCTCGCTGTGTCTCTCTCTGTCAAAAGAATAAATAAAATCTTAAAAATAAATAAATAAAAATGTGATATATACATACAATAGGATACTGTTCAGTGTTAAAAAGGAAGGAAATTCTGTTTGTTTTTTTTTTTAAAGATTTTATTTATGTATTTGACAGAGACAGAGACAGCAAGAGTAGGAACACATGCAGGGGGAGTGGGAGAGGGAGAAGCAGGCTTCCAACTGAGCAGGGAGCCCGATGTGGGACTCGATCCCAGGACTCTGGGATCATGACCTGAGCTGAAGGCAGCCGCTTAACGACTGAGCCACCCAGGCGCCCTAAAAAGGAAGGAAATTCTGATAGGTGCCACACCATGGGGCGAACCTTGAGGACATTATGCCAAGTGAAATAATCTAGTCACAAGAAAATAAATACTGGGCTACTTCTATGAGGTACCTGGAGTGCTCAGATTCATAGAGACAGGAGGTAGGTGTCGGCTGCCAGGGGCTGGGGAATGGGGAAAGCCGTGTTATTGTTTAGTGGGGACAGGGTTTCAGGTTTGCAAGATGAAAAGACTTTTAGGGCTAGATGGTGGTGCTCACTGCACAACAATGTGAATGTACTCAGCGCCACTTAAAAACGGTTAAGATGGTAACTTGTTACGTGTATTTTACCACAGTGTTTTTTTAAGATTTTTTTCTTTTTTAAAGATTTTATTTATTTATTTGACAGAGAGAGAAACAGGAGAGAGGGAACACAAGCAGGGGAAGTGGGAGAGGGAGAAGCAGGCTCCCCACTGAGCAGGGAGTCTGCTTCTCCCTCTGACCCTCCTCCCTCTCGTGCTCTCTGTCTCTCATTCTCTCTGTCTCAAATAAATAAATAAAATCTTTAAAAAAAAAAATTTTAAAAAATGGGGCACATGCAACTCTTGATGTCAGGGTTGTGAGTTCAAGCCCCACATTGGGTGTAGAGGTTACTTAAAAAATATTTTTTTACAAAATGAGACAATGACAGATACTACAAATGGACAAACCATCTGAATTCTGGGGTGCTAAAAGTACCACCCTCCCCCAAGAAAAAGAAAAAAGTACCACCCAGATGGAAGGTCTTTCCTAAGCTCCGAATGGCTTTTCCCCTGTTAGCTAGTCTTTGTTCCTAGTCTCTTCCTATGGGATCCCAGCACTGACTGTAATGTGAGGGCTGGACACTCCCTCACTCCCGAGAGAAGCTTCACTTTCAGTGTTTATCCCATACCCCCTCTCTAAGTGGCTACCTGTCAGTTTCCATCTCGGCTCTACCTTTCTACTTACAGAGCTGCTGACCACCAGCTGACATATTACCTGTATTGATTGTCTGAGAGCTGTCAAGGTGGAGGGAAAGACTATTCTAAGGCAGCCCTGAGCTCTTAGCTGAGTGGGATCATAAACGGCCCCATTAAAGGTTTCATTCAATAACAATCTTTGCTAAAGTAAATGGACATCAGTCTCCCACCCCCACAACGAATACAGAGCCCATTATCAATGGGCAGAGAGCACTGAACTGTAGCAGTATCAGTTTCCACATTTTCAAATGATTCCTTTAATGAAAAGCTGCGTACTTTTCAGGCCATAAAACACCAAGGAAAAGTCTATTCATTTAGCTATGGTACATATTAGCTTATTTATTTATGGCTAATGCTGCCATCAACATTCCCTGGATGTGGAGTTAACTCACTTAATGATTGCTTGATAAACTGCTAAAAAGCAAATACGCTGAAATCGGCTCCCATGCAGGATGCACTGCATCCCACCAACACGCAGTGTGATTTAAGTTAATTTTTTCATCTCAAACACAAATCCACTGGTCTTTATACACTATGTAAAACTATTCGTCTCCCGTAGAGCATTTGATATTCGCATGCCTATTTGATTCAGAGCTCACAAAAATTTATTTTCCACCAATTTCATAGAAAATAAGCATAGTGCCATAATTTAACCAAATATCCCTTAGTAATTTAAAGAAAATCTTTTTTTTTTTAAGATTTTTTTTTAAATTTATTTATTCATGAGAGACAGAGAGACAGAGAGAGAGAGAGAGAAGCAGGCTCCCAAGGAGCAGGGAGCCCGATGTGGGACTCGATCCCAGGACCCTGGGATCATGACCCGAGCCGAAGGCAGACGCCCAACCATCTGAGCTACTCAGGCACCCCAATTTAAAGAAAATCTTAAAAAAAAAAAAAATCATTACTACCAAATTATGGGCTCTCTTTGGCAAGAATATCTTCCCATTCTTCTCTTCTTCCCTACCTCCCCAACGTCCCACACTCATGAAATACTTACCGAGCACCTAATGGGGAGCATCTCAGCAGCTGTGTGTCTTGCATGGCTGGGACTCAAAGACTGTGGACAGAATCAGTTTTGTTGAGGAAAAAATAGTGCCTAAATGAGGCTGGTCATTGAGGGATATAGGAAAAAAATTGGGACTTGTACATTGGTGTTTGCTAAAGGTTAGGGTTCAGAATTTGATTCACTATTTCTGTTTAATGCAGTTCTGAAGATATTTTTTAAATGTTCAATTGTACTTATTTGTTAATGGCTAACAGTACACATAATGGAACTATGAGTAATGAAAGTGTATACAGTGAAATAGAAGTGTTCTTTTGTGAAATTACCCCCCTTTTCTGTTGTTGTTAGGTGAGACTATAAATGTAAAAATCTGAAAGAAACGACAAAGAAAGGCCCTCAAAGTCACTTCAAAATCCTGTCCTGCTGAAACACATGGGGGCAGAGGCAGCCTCACAGTGTGTGAGCCCAGAAAGAGGTCAAGGTACTTCCGGTCCTGCCTTCCAGCCAGACCCCATGGATATTCTAATGTCCACCTGGTGTCAGAGAGGTTGAGTCTGCATCTGAAACACATCAATCCTCCCGATGTCTGGCCACTCCTCTTTCCTCTGGAGCCTTCACAGGGTCCCTTCCTGACTTCATCTGTAAATGCCAGCATCCTGCATTGTCTTCTCATTGCACACTGTCACTCCGGTCTCCTGCCTTGCCCTCCCTGGCTCCAGTGGTCATCTCTACCCTGATAATTCCTACATTTTGACCTGACCTTTTTTTTTTTTTTTAAGTTCTTATTTATTTATTTGTCAGAAAGAGCAAGAGAGAGAGAGAGAGAGAGCACAAGCAGGGGGAGCGGCAGGCAGAGGGAGAAGCGGACTCCCCGCTGAGCAAGGAGCCCGATGTGGGGCTCGATCCCAGGATCCTGGGATCATGACCTAAGCTGAAGGCAGCCGCTTAACCGACTGAGCCACTCAGGCGTCCCTTGATCTGACTTCTTACTTGGAATCTGTGTGCCTTGGAAGCAACTGGTTTCGACACATCTGAAACCAAACTTAAGATCTTTCCTACAAACCTGACTGCCCACCAGATATCCCTGTCCTAGGAATGGTCCCGTCACCTACTGTCCTAGGAACCTGGTTGTCACACCTCACATCCACACAGTTCATTTCCGAACCGAGGGCCCATCGTCTCAACCTGGACCCAAGGGATAGCTACTGCATCTATTCTCGCCCCTCCCCAAATCATTTGCTTCCCAGCCAGGCCACAGGCAACTTTCAAATGACAAATCTGTTATCACTTCTTTGCTTAAGCACCTTTAATTAACTTCACATTTATAATTCAAAACCTTTCACCCTGGGGCGCCTGGGTGGCGCAATGTATGTGTCTGCCTTTGGCTCAGGTCATGATCTTGGGGTCCTGGGATCGAGTCCCGCGTGGGGCTCTCTGCTCAGCGGGGAGTCTGCTTCTCCCTCTCCCTCTGCCCCTCCCCCCACTCGTATTCTCTCTCTCTCTCTTTCTCAAATAAATAAATAAAATCTTTAAAAAAGACACCTTTCACCCTAACCACAAGGCCTCGGTTTCATTGTGAGACACACTCCTCTTGGAACTCTGTGCTCTGGCCAATGAGCCAAACTGTTCTCTGCCCCAGGGCCTTTACTAATTCTATCCCTTCGGCCTGGAACATTCCCCACTCTTCTGGAATCTAGCTTTAAGTGCCACCTGCTTGGATTTGGGTCTAGGCTCCACCATTTCACCAGCTGTGTGACCTTCAACTTCTGTAGGCATCAGTTCCCTTATCTATAAGATGGGGGAAATAATAGTACTTACCTAATTGGGCGATGATAAGGATTAAGTAAAACTGTGTTCCTACACAGTGCATGGCATTTAGTACATGTTCAATAAATGTTGCATATTAAAGTCGGTATTATTTCCTTCTACGTTTCCAGCAAGCATAGTGCCCTGGATATAATATAAACAAATGGACAAGTGCATGAAAGAAAGATAAGATCTGGACTTCCCTTTATTGTCACTACTGTGGAACCAAAATGTCCCTATGTAAGAGTGACAGCAGCTACCCAGGATATCTGACAGCCCGGAGAGGGAAGACAAGGACACAAAGCAAAGGAACAAATAGGAAAACACAGCATGTGTGAAGACAAGGAAGGAAAAGACAGCACAGTGATGAATTTATTATGCCTTGTGCTAGCAGATGGCGGTGACAGCCCAGAGATCTACTGAGTATGACCTGTGGGATTGGGGGTGAGAGGTGGGAGGCAAGGAGGGAACGCATTTACTCAGTCAACAACATGCAAGGTTCTGGGTGCTAGGGATGCCAAGCACCGTGGGTTCAAGATGCAGTAAAGAAGGTTCACCACAGGGGTGCCTGGGTGGCTCAGTTGGTTAAGTATCTGACTCTTGATTTCAGCTCAGGTCATGATCTCAGGATCGTGAGATTGGGCTCGGTGCTGGGCTTGGAGCCTACTTAAGATTTTCTCTCGGGGCGCCTGGGTGGCTCAGTCATTAAGCGTCTGCCTTCGGCTCAGGTCGTGATCCCAGGGTCCTGGGATTGAGCCCCACATCGGGCTCCCTGCTCAGCGGGAAAGCCTGCTTCTCCCTCTCCTACTCCCCCTGCTTGTGTTCCCTCTCTCGCTGTGTCTTTCTCTGTCAAATAAATAAATAAAATCTTAAAAAAAAAAAAGGATTTTCTCTCTCTCTCTCTCTCCCTCTCCTTCTGCCCCTCCACCCCCATTTGTGCCTTCTCTCTCAAAAGAAAAAAGTACACTACCCTGTGATGCTTCTGGAAGATCCCATATGGCCACCATCTAGCTGCTTCTTGACCTTGTTACTTTCATGCACTCAGTAAGTTCTCAACATCACCAGTAGTCAAAGGAGGTGGGCACACTCATTCTACCAGGAACAATATAAAACTGGCACAATCCTTTTAGAAAGCAGTTAGGCACTGTGCATCCAAAGCCTTAAGAAAGTTTAGTCTGTAACCTGGTAACTGCAGTTCAAGGAATCCATTCTTCCGGGTCAGAAGGGCAGAGGTTTGTGAACAAACGTGTTCTTGCCTGCGCAGCACTGTTGTTGGTAATGAAAACTGGTAACAACATAAAGGTTCAGCAACAGGGCTTGTAGCACATCCATACAATGGGGTACTAGGTGGCTGTTGAAGTTTTTCAAAGAATGTTTGGCATTCTTTCTACAAACCAGCATGACATTGGGAAGAGCTCACAATATAATGCTAGGCCAAAGAGAATCCAAACTCTCACCAGCAGGTGTATGTTTATACAGAGATTGGTACATACAGCTCTTCATTTAAAACAGATAAAGACTACAATTTTCCAGGCATTAGGCACTAGGCAGAGGGAAATTAGATAGGAAAACCCTCCTAACAAGCTTCCCCAGGTCGTATTTGAATTCTTTCAAGGCTGTCTCTAAGCAATGAAGGTGTCATACCATCCAGGCCTGGCCTGTCACTCCACTGGCTTCAGTTTGTTTATCTGTCAAATGAGGAGGTGGGACTCTATTATTATCGCTAAGGCTTCTGTGAACAAACAAATATGCAAGGTAGACGCGCTATCTCGCTATCTCGGTTAACATTTGCCATTGTCAGCTCTTCCTCTTTGTTGGCCCCATTTGGAAAGTCTCCATTGGGGTGCAAAGCTAATAAGCATTTGAATTGGAAAACTCTAGAAACAGCTAGCAGCCTCCAACGGGGGAATTGAGGCAGAAAGAGAAAAGCACAGAATAGGGCGGCCAGTTTGTTGGGGGATGGGGTGGACAACATGACAGGTTGTGAAGAATATGTTCACTGCTCCTAGGGACCCGCAAGCAGATGCCTCGGGGCCAGCAGATGGCCAGGACACCCTCTCCTGACTGCGTCCCCGAGGGGCCCAGCGACCACCCCGGGTTCCACCCCCGCCTTGCTTTGTGGTCTCGAGTGGGCGTGGATCTGGCGAGTGTTCTGAGCCGCTAAGACCTTCCTTCCCCGCCAGCCTCAGGGGCGGGGGTGGGGGCCGCGGCGGGGGAGGGGCGGCACAACCCCTCCCACCGACAGTGATTGCCCTCGGCGATTTCCGGGTGAGGGGATGCCAAAGGTCACCGCGGCGGAGACCTCCAAGGGACTGAGGGGCTGTTTGAAGCCTCTCGGGCCTAACCAGAACTCTAAATCGGAGGGCATTTAATTGGCCTTGTAATTTCCGATCGATTCCCGAAATCAACACTCGGGGTGAGAAGGGTGGAGACGCCACGACCCTGGCCCGCGCCCGCCCCCCCAGCAAAAGGCAGGGGTCCCGTCAGCCACACCCCCCCCCACGCTCTCTGAGCCCCGGCTTGTCTCGCACCTTGGAAGTGTGGGTTCCCCCGCACGTGGCGGGCCGGGGGCGGGGGACGCGGAGGGTAGGCAAGCGAGTACCCTTCTCCCCTAATGACAGCCCGAGCAGGCAAGAGGGAGAGGGGATTCCACGAGGAGCAGAGTCGAGAATTCTAAAATAACTTCTTTCCTTCTTACCCTTAGGGAAAATTGATGCTTAGCATCCAGCCACCTAGAGAAAACTATTTTCCAGTCTTTGTCCAGTCAAATTATGTCCATATGTTTTCTTTATTAAACAGAAATTATTTTGTAAACCACCCCCCCTTACTTCGTAGTGAACGCTTTCTGTTTATCGTTAAGTATTCTTCCAAAAACGACTTTAAACGTGAGCATAAATTTCACTAAAAGGATGTACCATGATTTAGAATCAATGGCGTACTGTTGGCCACTTAGGTAGCTTCCAATTTTTCAGTATTACCAAGAGCCGTGCTAAACATCTGTGTAGATAAATATTTGCCTACACCCCGGATTGTTTTTCATTGGAATCGATGTCTAGACGCAAACTAATGGGACCAAATGTAGGGAAGGAATGGAAAGATTTAGGTGGGCCCAGGTCTGGGGACGTAGCTCAGCGACAGCACCGTGGCAGAGACTTCGACAGTGGCTGAGACCCCGACAGTGACTATTGTTATTACTTTCCTGATTTACCCTCTGGCTTTCTCCCCTCCCCCCTTATTATTCAGAGCTTTCTTGGAGAAAGCAGGGCCCTGATTTCACCCGGACTGCCAGAGGTTTCCCAGGTGGGGAGGACTGACCCAGCCCAGAGGCTCAGCATCGGGAGTTGGGGTGGGAGTGCTGGAGGGGAAGAGGCACACACAGGGTCCAGATCCAGTTTGTGGATGGATGTCCCTCCCAGGTGACATCCAGGGCCCGGCCCATCCCCCCGTGCTTGGGCGTGGCAGGGGGGTCCGTGACAATGGCCATGACGACTGGTGGCCCCCCTCTGAGCCGCTGGCCGTGGGACCCCCCCCCCCAGTCTTCCCCTTCCTCCTTTTTCCTCTCCCTCCCTAACCCCGCACCTTCGGACCTCCTCCTCCCCTCCACCCCCGGCTGCCTGAGGGAGCCCCCACGCGGGGGTGAGTGGGAAGCCCCGCCGCCAACAAGTCTGGCCTCGGGCTAGAGAGGGGACGGGCGAGCGCAGCCGCAGACGGCCCGCGTCCTGCAGAGAGAGAGAGAGGGGAGAGAGAGAGAACTGAGGTACGAACTCGCTCCCCCCCCCCCCCCCCCCCCCCCAGCGCCGGGCTTCCCGCAGCTGGATCCTAGACCCGCTCCAGGCTGCACCCCGGCCCGCCCCGCTCACCGCCCTAAGCCTGGAGGCTGGGCCCGCTCTCATCTGACTTTTCGAAGCTGCCCGGGTTGCTGCTAGAGACCGGCCAATTGAGGAAAGGGTCTAACTCGGGGCTGTCTGCCTGCGCGCTGAAATGGGGCGACCGGTGTCTCTTGGTGATCTTTTTCTTTTTGCTGGAACGCGTCCCGGACCTCAGAGAGCTTCTTGGTGGGGCAGGGCTGAAGCAAGGCCTCAAAAGGCGGGTAGCCTTTTTCTTCCATCCTTATCTTCCCGTTTTGAGAGCTGGTCAGAGAGTGGAGTGGTGAAGCCCTGAGTGCAAGCTTGGTGCAGACCACTCACTTAACATTTTGTGAAGTGTTTCCATTATTCACTTAAAGTCTGACGCTCTGTATACCCTTCACTGTATATACTTCTTGAATGCAAGGGACTACCTCTTACACTTCTTAAGTTGTTCCTTAATAGATGAATATGCATATAATATGTACTTTCATATACTGAATGTATATTTTTTAATATATAACCCACCTATCTGTATACTACTCTTTGGGCAAGAGCTAAAGCTCGGTGTAAAACAGCAGCCATGTACATGAAGTAGGCTGCCTCTCATGCAGGAGAAAACTTCTTAAAAAAAAAAAAAATCTCAGGGACGCCTGGGTGGCTCAGATGGTTAAGCATCTGCCTTTGGCTCAGGTCATGATCCCAGGGTCCTGGGATCGAGCCCCACATTGGGGTCTGTGCTCAGCAGGGAGCCTGCTTCTCCCTCTGCCTGCCTGTCTGCCTACTTGTGATCTCTCTCTCTCTCTGTCAAATAAATAAATAAAAATCTTTTAAAAAAAAAAGAGATGTACCAGATGATCTTGCATTCATGAAACAAAAGCAGGGGCTCTAAGCAGGAACCCAGAGGACCAGAACCTCTTGGGAATTAAAAAATATGTTAGCAAAAAAAAAAGAGCTGGAAAATCAGAAGATGAAGTTGAGGAAATTACCTACAAAGTAGAACAAAGAGACAAATAAATGGGGGCGCCTGGGTGGCTCAGTTGTTAAGCGTCTGCCTTCGGCTCAGGTCATGATCCCAGGGTCCTGGGATCAAGCCCCACATCGGGCTCCCTGCTCGGCAGGAGGCCTGCTTCTCCCTCTTCCACTGCCTGCTTGTGTTCCCTCTCTCGCTGTGTCTCTGTCAAATAAATAAATAAAATCTTTTAAAAAATAAAGAAGAGACAAATAAATGGAAAATGGGAGAGAAAAAATTAAAAGTTCAATTCAGAAGGCCCCAAATCTAAATAGAAATGACAGGTTCCCCTTTACGTCATAAGCATGCTTTCCTAGAAAGCTCTGAAGGGTGTTCTACTAAAAGAAAGGCCACGACCAAGAAAAAAGAAGTCATAGGATCCAGGAAACAGAGGGCACAACATAGATGTGTTGTATCCCAGAATAATGGCAAGCGAAGTCACAAGATGCCATGTCAAAGGGCAAGAAGACAGCTATCCCAAACCAGAGAAAGCTGGAGGCCACCAGGACGGACATTTCCAAAGGGATGGGGAAGAGAGTGAGAAAAACCAAGCAAGCAAGCAACCAAAAAGGCAGACAGTTATTAACTCTAGGGATAAAAAGAAATGATACAAAAAAAGGAAAAGGAGGGGCGCCTGGGTGGCTCAGTCATTAAGCGTCTGCCTTTGGCTCAGGTCATGATCCCAGGGTCCTGGGATGGAGCCCCACGTCGGGCTCTCTGCTCGGTGGGAAGCCTGCTTCTCCCTCTCCCACTCCCCCTGCTTGTGTTCCCTCTCTCTCTGTCTCTCTCTCTCTGTCAAATAAATAAATAGAATCTTTAAAAAAAAGGGGGGGCGCCTGGGTGGCTCAGTCGGTAAGCGTCTGCCTTCGGCTCAGGTCGTGATCCCAGGGTCCTGGGATCGAGCCCCACGTCGGGCTCTCTGCTCGGTGGGAAGCCTGCTTCTCCCTCTCCCACTCCCCCTGCTTGTGTTCCCTCTCTCTCTGTCTCTCTCTCTCTGTCAAATAATAAATAGAATCTTTAAAAAAAAAAAAGGGGGGGTGCCTGGGTGGCTCAGTCGGTAAGCGTCTGCCTTCGGCTCAGGTCATGATCCCAGGGTCCTGGGATAGAGCCCTGCATCAGGCTCCCAGCTCGGCGGGAGGTCTGCTTCTCCCTCTCCCACTCCCCCTGCTTGTGTTCCCTCTCTTGCTGTCTTTTCTCTCTGTCAAATAAATAAAAAAATTAATTAAAAAAAAAAAAAGGAAAAGGACACTGTAGCCAGTACATAATTTGGCTCAGCTGGGAATAATATTTACATCCATAGTAACAATGAATAATATGGATTACTCTGAATATATTGTGAGGGTAGACAGAAGGAATGAAAAGAAATGGCAATATATACATGTTATATAGAAATTTGATGATAGCTATGGGGTGACTGGGTGGCTCAGTCATTAAGCGTCTGCCTTCGGCTCAGGTCATGGTTCCAGGATCCTGGGATTGAGCCCCACATTGGGCTCCCTGCTCAGTGGGAAGCCTGCTTCTCCCTCTCCCACTCCCCCTGCTTGTGTTCCCTCTCTCGCTGTGTCTCTCTCTGTCAAATAACTAAATAAAAATTAAAAAAAAAAAAGAAATTTGAGGATAGCTACTGTTTATAGTTTTATTTGGGAGAATAGGTATCACAGCCTAGAGGGCTAGAGTGAGGACCTGCTATAACTTTGTAAAACTGTGTGAGTCTCAAAAGTTTTTATTTTGAAATATTTGAAGCCTAACAGGAAGTTGCAAAAATACTACAGAGAGTTCCCATGTACTTTCATCCCATTTCACCCACTGATAACATCCTATGTAACCATAGAACATTATCAGAACCGGGGGATTTACATAATACTATTAACTCTACCTAACTTTTATTTTTTATTATTTTTTTCTATATAACTTTTACAATTGTGTTCAGGTATTATTTTGTTTTGGATAAGCATTTAAAAAGGTTTAGGGCCTACTTCGTCCTTAAATGTATTGGTATAATGTTGTATAAACTAGTCTCTTATAATTTAAAAAGCTCCTTGGTGTCTGGATTATGTCTATTTTCTGTTCCTAATGTTATTCATGTTTCTCCCTCATTCTTATTCTCTTGTCCTCTTTTTTTTTTTTAATACCACACGAAGTTTTCTCTTTTATTGGTCATTTGTTTTGTTGATCAACTCTAGTAGCTTTTTTTTTTTTAAGATTGTATTTATTTATTTGTCAGAGAGAGAGAGCGAGCACAAGCAGGGGGAGTGGCAGTCAGAGGGAGAAGCAGGCTCCCCGAGGAGCAGGGAGCCCAATGTGGGACTCAATCCCAGGACCCCACGGTCATGACCTGAGCCAAAGGCAGATGCTTAACTGGCTGAGCCACCCAGGCGTCCCTACTCTAGTAGCTTTTAAGCTTCCTATATAAATGATTTTTGTTTTTATCTTTTTCTTTTTCTTTCTTTCTTTTTTTTTTTAAAGGGAGAGAGAGCATGCACATGCAAGCAAAGGAGGGGAGGGGCAGAGGGAAAGGGAAAGAGAGAGAGAATCTTAAGCAGGCTCCATGCCCAGCTCGTGCCCAGTACAGGGCTGGATCCCACCACCTTGAGATCATGACCTGAGCCAAAATCAAGAGGCTGAGGCTTAACTGACTGAGCCACCCAGGCGCCCGTTTTTATCTTTATCCATTACTGTTCCTACTTTTTTAGAGGTAGAGTGTGTGTTTCTTCCTAGTTTCTTGAGTTGAAACACTATTTGTTTTCAGTCTTGTATCAGGCAAACTTCTAGCAGGAAAGAGGGTTGCTTGAAGAAAGTTGAATAAAGGAACTACTTATAAAGGTGTGCACACCTCTATCTTCTGTAGACTAAGGAGGAAGAGCTTCAGTGACCCCACAGTGGGAGTCTGGGGGAGTAGACACCTGACCTTACGCACTTCTCTGACACCTGCCAGTGCTGAAGACTCTCCAGAGGGTGGGGAGCTCTTTGATGCGATCCGTAGGGTCATTTTCTCCAGGTCCAAACAGTATGGAGAAGGGGAAGAGTGCGTGTGGAAAGACCAGCAGAAGATATTCAGCACACTTTTTCCTAATAAAGTCATTTAAGGCTATAATTCCTCTGAGTATTACTTTGGCCACATTCTTGATTTCTGACTAGTTTGAGATTTCCTCCTTAAACCAGTAATTTTTTGGAACAGTAAAGTTAAAATTCTAAGGAGAGAAGGGATATACCTTTTGGTTAACTTATAATTTTAGTACATTATGGCCAATGAATGTGGCTTCTATAATTTCTAATTTGAGGAATTCATTGAACTTTTTTACTGGTCTCATTAATATGTGGCTAATACTTGCAAATATTCAGTAAGTGTTTGAAAAGGATGTGTATTTGTTGTTGTTGGGTAAGAAAATCTGTACCTGTTTGATGTATTTTTTAATCCCTCCATCTACATTTTTGTATAAATTTGATCTGTTGATTTTTGAGTGATAGGTTAATATGTCCCACTTTCTTTTGGGTTTGTCAATAGCTTTTTGTTCTGCTATCAGGTTTTGCTGTATATATTTTGAATCTGTTATTAGGTACGTAAAGTTTCCTGACTTTTATATTTTTGGTGGATCATAACTTTTATGAATATAAAATATTCCTCTTGTCCCCTTTAAGACTTTCAGCCTTGATTTCAAATTTGTCTGATATTATTTTTATTGGCATCTACCTCATAGACCGATTTTTTTTCAATTCCTTTCTTTCCTTTTTTTTTTTTTTTGGTCTTCTATTATTTTGCTTTTGTCTCTTATTACACTCAGGGAAAGAGAGAAAGCACTGAGTCTAATAGTGATTTCTACCATTTTTGTGATCATTTTCCAAATTGTGTCAATATAGTTTTGTTCTTTTTATCTTTCTGTTCAGATAGCTCTGTTCTGGATTTCACTAAAAACTTTCATCCAGGGGCGCCTGGGTGGCTCATTCATTAAGCGTCTGCCTTCGGCTCAGGTCATGATCCCAGGGTCCTGGGATCGAGCCCCGCATCGGGCTCCCTGCTCGGTGGGAAGCCTGCTTCTCCCTCTCCCACTCCCCCCTGCTTGTGTTCCCTCTCTCGCTGTCTCTCTCTCTCTGTTGAAAAATGGATAAAATCTTAAAAAAGAAAAACAAAAAAACCCCCACAAAACTTTCATCCACCAAGGGAGGAGCAATGAGGGCGTCTCAGAGGCTGGGCAGTGCACTGGTGGCTAATAGACTTTCAGGAGGACCAGGAGTTCCTGCACCCATAATTCTGTAACAGCTTAACGAGACTGAGCCATGCTCATTTTGATAAGCTCACTTTTATGTTTGTTACCATTTTTAGTTTTGAATCCCATACTGGTTTGAGTGTCTCAAGTAAAGACTATACATGAGCCCTTTTCCTTTCCCGGCCATTTTGGCAGCTGGTTTTGGTTGGGGCCGTCCCGCATCTAAGACAGGAAGATGGTGGCCGCAAAGAAGACGAAAAAGTCGCTGGAGTCCATCAACTCCAGGCTCCAGCTTGTTATGAAAAGTGGAAAGCACGTGCTGGGGTACAAGCAGACTCTGAAAATGATCAGACATGGCAAAACGAAACTGGTCATCCTCGCCAACAACTGCCCAGCCTTGAGGAAATCTGAAATAGAATACTATGCCATGTTGGCCAAAACTGGTGTCCATCACTACAGTGGCAATAATACTGAATTGGGCACAGCGTGTGGGAAATACTACAGAGTATGCACCCTGGCTATCATTGATCCAGGTGATTCTGATATCATTTGAAGCATGCCAGAACAGACTGGTGAAAAGTAAATCATGCAAAATTTTTCTTTGATAAAACTGGCCACAGCTTGTTTAAAAAAAAAAAAAAAAAGACTATACATGAAAAATGCATACTCAGGTGGTTTTTATGGTTTTATAATATGCAATATGGACATCAAGGAAAATCTAGACTATAGTAATTAAATTGGTTGGAAGTGTGTGTGTGTAAACAGGGTAAAAAATTCTATTCACATCCATTAGTTCAAGCTATACATAAAGTAAAATCACCTTCCTCCTTCCAGTTCAGTCAAAGGGTATTTATTTTCATTGTGTTATTAAAAGAGCTGATAATTGATCTATTTCTGTTAGCTGAGTTTTCATACTCAGAAAGCATTGTCTGATCTACTCGCCTGCAAGAGAGATTTGGTATTCTGGTTTTATGATATGACTTTGAAAGATTTTATTTATTTATTTTATTTATTTCTTTGGCAGAGAGAGAGCAGGAGAGCACAAGCAATGGGAGCAGCAGAGGGAGAGGGAGAAACAGGCCCCCTGTTGAGCAGGGAGCCCGATGCAGGGATGCAGGGCTCGATCCCAGGACCCTGGGATCATGACCTGAGCTGAATGAAGGCAGTCGCTCAATCAACTGAGCCACCCAGGCGCCCCTATGATATGACTTTGAATAACTTTCTATGATTTGTCCTGCAGCATTTTTGGCACATTCCCTGAAATTCCAAATTTTTCTTTCCCATTTGTTTGGGGAAATGTCCTGTCATTCTAGACATTTTCCTTTTTTCTTTCTCCTTTGTAAAGCCACAGCCTCTTTACTGAAATGTATTCAGTCTTCAGTCTTACCGAGCAATTTATCTTCCTGAACAAGAAACTCCAAATCATTGAAAATATTTTGTCTAAGAATTTCAGACAGAGAATTGCTGATCTATCTTTTGAAGTTGTTTGGTGGAGATCATAATTAAATCTTTTTTTTTGGCTTGGGGCATGAATTTTGAGAGAACATGTAATCTTGACCATTTTTTTCATCAATCATCTGGTATACATTTTTGGTTGTGTACACATCTCTCAGCAAACACTGGGGACTCATTGAACATTTGCTCTAACTCATGCAAAAGGCTTCTTACTAGAAATTGATTTGTTGGGCGCCTGGGTGGCTCAGTTGGTTAAGCAACTGCCTTCGGCTCAGGTCATGATCCCGGAGTCCTGGGATCGAGTCCCACATCAGGCTCCCGGCTCGGCGGAGAGCCTGCTTCTCCCTCTGACCCTATCCCCTCTCATGCTGTTTCTCTCTCTCTCTCTCTCAAATAAATAAATAAATAAATAAAATCTTAAAAAAAAAAAAAAGAAATTGATTTGTTGATTTTTAAAATGCCTCTTAGAATAAGAATCCCCATTAAATGTCATATTGGAAAAAGAAGCAATATGCATGATGGACATCACCAGGAACGTCTGTGTGCTGCATGTGTACACTTTTTTGCAGTCATTATATTGAACATGCCTCATTTTGAAGATATGACCTTGAGTTGTCATTGCTTTGGAAAACACGGACTGGTTAGGACATCCATTACTGTCTTCGAACAAATGCTATAGCAGAATCCCCAAGGGAGACAGAGATTTTACCGGTCTCCGGACGAAGGAATCCATTTCTCGGAGCATATGCTGAGTGTGATGAGCTGTAAAATGAAGTTAATTTCTGGGTCAGACCAAACGAGGTGAAAGACTGAGTAACTGGATAGGAGGGAGACCGCATATTCTTCAGATGGAAGAATAACTGCATCTTTTCAGATAATGTCACACACATTTGTGGTCTATTTGACAAGGCCCATGTAGAGCAATAAAGAGAAACATAATCTCACAGCTCTGCTTTGGTGGCTAGGAAGCTCTCATTGTGAAATCTTTAATTTCAGGTTGTACTTCATGCAGAGTAGTAGAAGAAAAGAGGACAGTACCCCATCGCTAAGAGCATCCTGTAAGTGGAAAAGCTACTCATATTCTCATGAGTTCTTGTAGTTGAAGTTTTAAAACAGAAGAATTGGAATTTTCTGTCTTCCATTTGGGTTACTTGATTATCAAAGCTGGAACAAAATAACATTTTTGTTTTATATTTATTACTAGGGGTTAATTTTGTTGAAATTTCAGGGTATTTCTCTAGATGAGATTCTCTTTAAGTTAGTAATAGTTATTCTGTTATTTTCCATGCAAAGCTTTCTTTCTGCTATTTACAGCTGCCCTGTTTTTTTAAGTTTTGTTTATTTATTTATTTATTTATTTATTAGTAGTTTCTACACCCACTGTGGGGCTCAAACTCGCAACCAGGAGTGAGATCAAGAGTCGAATGCTCTTCTGACTGAGCCAGCCAGGTGCCCCTGCCCTGATATTTTTTTTAATTTTTTATTGTTATGTTAATCCCCATACATTACATCATTAGTTTTTGATGTAGTGTTCCATGATTCATTGTTTGTGCATAGCACCCAGTGCTCCATGCAGAGCGTGCCCTCTTTAATACCTATCACCAGGCTAACCCATCCTCCCACCCACCCCCCCAGAACCCTCAGTTTGTTTATCAGAGTCCATCGTCTCTCATGGTTCATCTCCCCCTCCGATTCCCCCCCTTCATTCTTCCCCTCCTGCTATTTTCTTCTTTTTTTTTCTCTTAACATATATTGCATTATTTGTTTCAGAGGTACAGATCTGTGATTCAACAGTCTTGCACAATTCACAGCACTCACCATAGCACATACCCTCCCCAACGTCTATCACCCAGCCACCCCATCCCTCCCACCGCCCCACTCCAGCAACCCTCAGTTTGTTTCCTGAGATTAAGAATTCCTCATTATCAGTGAGGTCATATGATACATGTCTTTCTCTGATTGACTTATTTCGCTCAGCATAACACCCTCCAGTTCCATCCACATTGTTGCAAATGGCAAGATCTCATTCCTTTTGATGGCTGCATAATATTCCATTATAAATATATACCACATCTTCTTTATCCATTCATCTGTTGATTGCCCTGATATTTTTAAACACAATATACACTATATTGGAAGCAAAGCCCACATTTTTATTCTATTTCCCACCTTCCCCACCCCCACTCAGTCGTAAGCACTTTTTAAGCAGAGTATTAGCCTTATAATACTGTCAGGTATGATAATTAGCTTGGAGATTTTTTTTTTTAAGATTTTATTTATTTATTTGTCAGAGAGAGAGAGAGAGCAGCAGGCAGAGGGAGAAGCAGGCTCCCCACTGAGCAGGGAGCCCAATGCAGGGCTCAATCCCAGGACGCTGGGATTATGACCGGAGCTGAAGGCAGATGCTTAACCGACTGAGCCACCCAGGCATCCCTAGCTTGGAGATTTTTAAACTGGTTTTTTTTTATATTTATTTTTTATTTTTTTAAGATTTTATTTTATTTGAGAGAGAGCAGGAGCCAGGGGAGAGGCAGAAGGAGAAGAGGGACAAGCAGACTCCCCGCTGAGTGCAAAGCCCAATGCAGGACCTTGAGATCATGACCCGAACTAAAGTCAGACGCTTAACTGACTGAACCACCCAGGCGCCCCAAACCCTATATATTTTATGTTTTCCCAATAAATACATACCTATAATAAAGTTTAATTTATAAATTAGGCACAGTAAGCAATTAACAACATAATAAAAAAATAGAACAATTATAACAGTATGTTGTAATAAATGTTATGTGAATGTGGTCTCTCTTTCCATTGACTAGACAACTATAAATCAGTCCTCTAGAAATAAAGGTCAGCCCTGAAGCTTGACATCAGGGTCCCAATCACACCTAGAGGGCAGTCAGCCTCTCTCCTGTTCCCCACAGTGGCCGTTCTGAACCCTTACCACTTCTCTCAGGCTCCATACCCCATTTCTAGTCTCATCTCCTGGGACAGAGAACTTTACCTCCTTTCTACCCCTGGGGAAAAAAAGGAGTCACCAGTTCCCACCATCACACTTCCTGTACACCTTACATTAGGTGTAGTGAGAGGCAGCACTGGTGTGCAGTAGGTGGTCAGTAATGTAGGTGTTGAATGATGGAAAGAGCACAGGCATTGGAATTGGGTCTGGAATGTAAGCCCATTATCTATTCTAGGTTCCCTAGAAAATAGAGCCTGAGGCAAGGCTTACATGCTGGTCCTTTATTGGGAGGTGGGACCCCAGGCAACAAGAGTGAGGGAAAATGAGACAGGAAAGGATGGGAAGAAAATACAAGGTGGGGCACCTGGTAGAGTGTGTGACTCTTGATCTCAGGGTTGTGAGTTCGAGCCCCATGTTGGGTGTTGAGATTACTTAAGAAGAAAGAAAGAGAGAGAGAAAGAAAGAAAGAGAAAGAGAGAGAGAGAAAGAAAAAATAAAAAAGAAAAGTAAAGAAAGAAAGAAAAAAGAAAAGAAAGAAGGGTGCGTGGGTGGCTCAGTCGTTAAGCGTCTTGCCTTCGGCTCAGGTCATGATCCCAGGGTCCTAATCCAGCCCCGCATCAGGCTCCCTGCTCAGTGGGAAGCCTGCTTCTCCCTCTCCCACTCCTCCTGCTTGCGTTCCCTCTCTCGCTGTGTCTCTCTCTGTCAAATAAATAAATAAAATCTTTAAAAAAAAAAAAAAAGAAGAAAGAAGGAGGGAGGGAAGGAAGGAAGGAAGGAAGGAAGGAGAGAGGGAGGGGCGGGCAGCACCTGGATGGCTCAGTCAGTTGTGTCCGACTCTGACTCTTGATTTTGGCTCAGGTCATGATCTCAGGGTCGGGCTTGGCCCTCAACAGGGAGTCAGCTTTAGATTCTCTCTCCTTTCTCCCTCTGCCCTTCCCCCCTCAAAAAAGAAAGGGAGAAAGAAAATAAAAGAGAAAATAAGAGGTAGTGTATATCGAGATCCCTGCTTTATGAAGGCACATGGGCTCAGCCACAGGCACTTTTCTAGAAAGACTTTACAGCAATTATATGTTTTAGAAAATATTTCAGAAGGCAAAATGGAGAGGGACTTAATCTGTTGCCCATGGGGAGTTAACTTCTGCACCCCTTGGGCAGCCACTGGAGAAGCTCTGCTGTCTGATGATTCAGATGAGTCTGGAAATTGTGGGAGGAGCCAGTGAGTTTGGTGGCCAAGGACTCCAGGGTCAGACAGGAACCAGGTGAACCAAGGTGGCATGAAAAGAGGTGTTCGGTAGACCAGCTGGGAGACTTAACCTCTCTATGGTGAAGAAGTTACTTAACCTCTTTTTGTTCACTTTCCTTATCTTTATCTTTTAAATTTTTTAAGATTTTATTTTTAAGTAATCTTTACCCAACATGGGGTTCAAACTCACAACCCTGAGGTCAAGAGTCAGGGCGCCTGGGTGGCTCAGTCATTAAGCGTCTGCCTTCGGCTCAGGTCATGATCCCAGGGTCCTGGGATTGAGCCCCACATCGGACTCCCTGCTCCGCGGGAAGCCTGCTTCTCCCTCTCCCACTCCCCCGCTTGTGTTCCCTCTCTCGCTGTGTCAAATAAATAAATAAAATCTTTTAAAAAAAAAAAAGTCACTTGCTCTATCAATTGAGTCAGCCAAGTGCCCCTCCTTATCTTTAAAATAGGGATTAACGGGCACCTGGGTGGCTCAGTTGGTTAAACGTCCACCTCTTGATTTCGGCTCCGGTCATGATCTCAGGGTCATGAGATGGATCCCCACATCAGGCTCTGCACTCAGCGGGAAGTTTGCTTCTCTCCTTCTTCCTCTCCGTCTCCCTCTGCCCCTCACCCTACCTCCCCTCATTTACGCGCTCTCTCTCAAATAAATAAATCTTAAAAAAAAATAAAAAATAAAATAGGGATAATAACAGCCTTTTAGGATTAGTGTGGAAATTAAATAAAACAATGATTATATTAATGATAAATGACATATAGCATCTAACATTTCCTGAGCAAATACTGTGTATGCTCTGGGCATTGTGCTAAGCACTGTACGTTAATTGCCTTATATAATCTAAACAATAATCCTGTGAGATAATATCTTTTTTTCATCGACAGATGAGGAAACAAAGGTTAAAAAAGGTTACACAGCTAGTGAGCAGCAGAGCCCAGATGTGAATTCTAAGGGTGAGTGACTATTGGGTGTAAACATGTAATTAGTACACTTTTTTCATTTGTTAATTCATTCATTCATTCTTTCACCAAATATTTTTGAGAACCTATGCCGTGTCAGGTATGTTCCAGGTGGGTGGGACACATGGATGTCAAAACCCAAACCCCTGCCCTCATTGAGCTTAAATTCTAGTGGCGGGGAGTGGAGGAGACGTTCATTAGAGAACAGATGCTATGAAAAAGGACATGTAGTATGTCCGAAAGCAAGTGCTTTGGAGATCAAGCCAGGTCTGGGAGAGTGGGGGTGCAGAAAGGTAGTAATTTGACCAAGGGCAGTCAGGGCAAGCCTCACCACCAAGGTAAGGGAGTCATGGGTGGGTATCTGGGGAGGATGCTCCCAGCCTGAGGAGCCAGCACATTAGTCTTAGGGTAAAATGTGTCTGTGACGAAGGGAGAGCAAGGGGGGCAGGCTGGCTGGAGCAGAGGCAGGGAGAATGATAGGATAGAGGAGTGGGAGTTGAGAGGTGGGAGGCTGCAGACCACAGTCTTGGAGGATCTTGGAGGCCTTTGGAAGGGTTTAGCTTGCACTCTGAGTAATGCATGGCATACTATGATGCCATATAATGTAAGAGCACTTATTACATCAAAGCATTTATGACAATTGCAATCTTTTCATTGTCCTCTGTCTTCAGTACAGCACCGAATCTACTCTTGCTAAGATCATTAATGAACTCCTAACTGGCAAATGCATGTATACTTTTAAAATCTTAGCAGCTTTCCATTGCATTTGGCTTCTACTTGATATTTAGACAAAACAGCTTTATTTATTTACTATTTTTTTATTTTTAAATATTTTATTTATTTATTTATTTCAGTGAGAGAGGGAACAACACAAGCAGGGGGAGTGGGAGAGGGAGAAGCAGGCTTCCCACCGAGCGGGGAGCCCAATGTGGGGCTTGATCCCAGGACCTTGGGATCATGACCTGAGCTGAAGGCAGACACTTAATGACTGAGCCACCCAGGTGCCCCAGCATATTTCTTTACATTTAAGATGCTATATATAATATCTTAAATGCAAATTGATAATAAACTGCATTCTGTGTTGAAAATTTTAAAATGTGTGATTAGAGTCAAACTGAGGAAACGTTGCATAGGTGGAGACTTTGCAGATCAAAGCAGCGTTCTTGACTCCAGATATAGCTCCTTCAAACTTTGTATTAACTGTGTGGCGTTAGGCAAATTAGGAAATATTTTCGAGATTTATTTTTCTCATCTTCAAGGTCTTCAAGAGATTATTGTGAGTGGCTTATTGTTATACCCATTCTGCAGATGGGCAAACAAATCCAGAGAGATTGAGGAACCAACTTCATATTCCCCTTCTGAACAAAGACAAAATTTCATCTGCACCTGTGAAAACTGGGGAGCCTAGTGATCACCAGTGCTTCCATAAAGCACCATCCCAGCTCTGCAGAGGTGGGCTAAGGTAACAACAGCTCACAGGACCAGAATTCTCTTTCAAAATAATTTTAGATCCACACTTAACTTACAAATAAAATCCACACTTAACTTACAAACAAACACTTGAAGCCCTGAGGTCTACAACTCTAGAAAATCATGACTATGATAATTCTAGTATGGCTTAGAAAATTTAAAACCAGATGTAAACAAAGATTAAACTTAGCTATATAGATATATGAATATCTCTAAGACTTCTAGTATTGACCAATACATCTTTCTGTGCCTTCTTAAAATTAGTTCTTCATGCATCCTTAAGACTGGTAAAATTTACATTAATGTAACTGGAGTGACAGATTATACATTAGGAAGGTGTTATAAACTGGGGGAAAGTAGAAGTTAATGGAGAAAATAAAAGAAAAGCTGACACATAAATAAAATCAAGATCTGGTTATTTGGGGGAAAAAAACAGCAAATAGAGAAATCTGACCAAGATAAAAATAAAAAGAAAATACCAATAGAAAAACATTAGGAGTAAGAAATAAATCCTGAAAGGATTTTTTTTCCCGCAAACCCCGAGAAGATGAAAAAATAGGACAGTATTACATAAAATATTAATAAATTTGAAAATATGTATCATTGAATATAAAAATATTTTTGAGTATATTCTATGAATATAGAAATTACCAAAGTTGTTCTAAGAAGAGGTTGAAAAATTGAATAGGTCAATAACCTTAGAAAGAACTGAACATGTTGCCAATGATCTATTTCTTCAGGCGCCCCCAATGATCTATTTCTTAAAAGGGTATGAGGACCCAATGGTTTTATAGGTTATGTGAATCTGTGCAACCTTTAAGAAACAGCTGATTCCTGTCATTTAAATGGTTCCACATTATAAAAAAGGTTGGAAAAGTTCCCAAAGTCCTGAGGGAAAAGACATAAATGGTAGTCTAGAAGTTGATATTTGTCCAGATCTGGTTAGAAAATAATAGCATTATCTATCTACATCACTGAGTTTCCTGAGGAACCATAGCTGGCTTGAGCAAAAATGTGGCAGAGAGCTCAGTTTGCACTACACACGTGAAAAGCAGTCCTTAGGGGCTCCTGGGTGGCTCAATCGGTTAAGCGTCTGCCTTTGGCTCAGGTCATGATCTCAGGGTCCTGGGATGGAGCCCCGTGTCAGGTTCCCTGCTCAACGGGGAGTCTGTTTCTCCTTCTCCCTCTGCCCCTCCCACGCCCGCTTGTGCTCTCTTTCTCTAATCTAAAAAAATTTTTTTTAAAAAAAGCAGTCCTTAGGGGCACCTGGGTGGCTCAGTCATTAAGCGTCTGCCTTCGGCTCAGGTCATGATCCCAGCGTCCTGGGATCGAGCCCCACATCGGGCTCCCTGCTCAGCGGGAAGCCTGCTTCTCCCTCGCCCACTCCCCCTGCTTGTGTTCCTGCTCTTCCCCTGCTTGTGTTCCTGCTATCGCTATCTCTGTCTCTGTCAAATAAATAAATAAAATCTTTAAAAAAAAAAGAAAAAGAAAATTCTACAAAAAAAAAAAAAGCAGTCCTTAGCACAAGATGTGGCAGGTGATGAAGCTGACCTCCCCTGTCACGGGGCCTCTGCTTCCCTTCCTGGATCATGTACGTGCAAGAACTTCCTTTTTTGCAAAGAGTGGGGGGAAGGACTATACCCCTTGAGCTTAAATTCTCAAATTAATACGATGGAAGTGGTATAATTTCTTTCTTCCCTCTTGCTTTCGATCTTTCTTCACTCACATTTTTTTAAAACTTGTAGACCACACTTTTTAATTTAACTTAATTTGATTTTCACACTTTGTTTTAAAAGTTATACTCCTTTCATTATTAAACAAAATATCTATCAGCATGTTTAAGATTCACTTTTCTTGATCAAAGAAGGTTTTCATTTCAGACTCTAATTTCACAAACTGTGTAGTTTGTACTCACTGTGGCAGCATGAATTTTTTTTTTTATTGTGGTAAAATACACATAAGACTTACTATTGAAATCATTTTTATTCTTACTTTCATTGTGGTAAAATATGCATAACATAAAATTTAGCATCTTAACTCTGTTTACGTGTACAGTTCAGTGGCATTAAGTACATTATTCTGGTGCATCTAACGCCAGGATTCATCCAGAACTTTCTTCATCTTGCAAAACTGTAACTTTGTATTCATTAAGCGATAACCTCCTATTCAACCCTCCCCCCCCAGCCCCTGGCAACCACCATTCTACTTTCGGTCTCTATGAGTTTGACTACTCTCATATAAATGGAATCATATGGTATTTATTGTTTTGTAACTGGCTTATTTCACTTTGCATAATGTCCTCAAGCTCTGTCCATGTTCAAGCACATGTTAGAATTTCCTTCCTTTTTAAGGCTGGATAGTATTCCATTGTTTGTATAAACCACATTTTGCTTATCCATTCATCTGTCTGCAGACCCTCGGGTTGTTTCCACCTTCGGGCTATTGTAAATAATTCTGCCATGAACCGGGGTCTACAAATATCTTTTTGAGACCGTGTTTTTAAATCTTTGGGGGGTGACTGTAACCATTTTTAAGTATACTACTCAGTGGCACTAAGTACATTCACATTCTTATGCTACCATCACCCCCAACCGCTCCAGCACTTTTTCATCTTCTTCTCAAATTTTTTCAAAGTTTTTATTTGTTTAAGTTATCTGTACACCCAATGTGGGGATCCAACTCGCGACACAAGATCAAGAGTCAGCTGTACCTGTAATCCTCGGACTGAATCAGCCAGGTCCCCCCCCCCAGCCCCGACATTTTTAGTTAACACCAATTCTAAACAAGGCAGGTGATGCTGGAGATAAACAATGAACAAGATAACATTGCCCCCAGACTCTCAAAACACTGGCAGGAAAAAATTTTATCTCAAAGGTGCAGCCTTTCAGTCTTGCAAATGATGGGGTTTGAATTCATCTTCGGGCCTGACAGTTTCTTGGCATGGAAAAATCACCTGAATCTAGTGTATACAAACACATTCTTCAAAAATGTAAATTGCTTGGGCGGTAATGGAAATGCCTATTTTCAGTCCTCATTTTCTGTGGGTTGGTTGCTTTCCCATTCCCACTCCCTGAAACATGCTCTGCCCTTTGCCTCTTGACACGTTGGCTTCCGTGGAGTCCTCTTGTCCTGGCGCCCCTGTTTTAAATGTTGAATGGTCTCCAAGCTTCTGGGTTGGACTCTTCTCTGCCTGCCTGCACACTCTCCCTGGGGATCTTATTCACTCCCTTGACTTCGAGTACTGCATTTATGCATTTGGTTCCTGAACCCAGCTTTCCAGTCCAGACTGCCTACTAGCCCTTTCCATCTGCATGTTCCACAGGCACATCAAGCGAGAAATGCCCTCAGTAACTGTCACCCCATCTCAAGACACCGCACCTACCTACCTGGATGTCAAGTCAGAAATAAAGGGCTCAGGGGCGCCTGGGTGGCTCAGTTGGTTGAGCGTCTGCCTTCGGCTCAGGTCATGGTCCCAGGGTCCTGGGATCGAGCCCCGCATCGGGCTCCCTCTCCCACTCCCCCTGCTTGTGTTCCCTCTCTCACTGTGTCTCTCTCTGTCAAATGAATAAATAAAATCTTTTAAAAAATAAATAAATAGGGGCGCCTGGGTGGCTCAGTCGTTAAGCGTCTGCCTTTGGCTCAGGTCATGATCCCAGGGTTCTGGGATCGAGCCCCGCATCGGGCTCCCTGCTCAGCGGGAAGCCTGCTTCTCCCTCTCCCACTCCCCCTGCTTGTGTTCCTGCTCCCTATCTCTCTCTCTTTCAAATAAATAAATAAAAAATCTTTAATAAATAAATAAAATAAAATAAAAAAAGAAATAAAGGGCTCGACCTTGATCCCTATCTTCCTCTCCCTTGGACACAATGTCTGGTCCCCTCAATTCTATCTTGTATCCTTTAAACTTGCCCACTTCTCCCCACCAGTACTGCTACGCGTAGTCGGAGCCACTCTGCATTTGCCTGCTGTTGGGACAGCTTCTGAATTGGTGCCCTCCTCCCACTCCCTTCTCCACACAGCAGCCTGACATTTGAAAAGCATAAACCGGATTTTAACACTCCACTGATGAGAGCCCTTCAGTGGCATTCCTTTGTTCTTAGGAAAAGTCCAGTTGCTTTCACATGCATTCAGAGCCCAGCCTGATCTGGTTCCTGCCCATCTTTCCAGCCTCATGTGAAGCTCTGTCTCCTTTCGTATATTGGTCATCTTACGTGGGGCTGAACAATCTCCTGCCCTCTCTCCCATCCATCCTCTTTGCCAAGTCAACTTAGTTTTTGTTTTCAGCTTCAATGCCTCTTCCTCCAGGAAGCCTTCCTTGCCACTCCCACTTCCCCTCCACACACACTGGTTAGGTCACCCTTTATACTGGTCCGGTTGCATATGGTGTGTGGAGAAGGTATGAATTAGCAGGCTGTGTGCAGGGCAAACCAGGAAGCCTGCTGTTGCTCGCGATGCAAAGGGCAAGGTGGCAATAGGAGCCGAAGGACCTATAACCAGCTGCGCTGGGCAGACCTGAGAAGGTGGAAGAGTGAAGGCCGTGGGCTTTGGGAAGAGATGGACAGCGGTTAGGATGGTGACTTAGCCACTCTCATTAGGAAAGTGCTTTTATTTTTATTTATTTAAAAAAAATTTTTTTTAGGAAAGTAATTTTAGGCAAGTTCCTCAATTTCTCTAAACTTTAATCTTTTCCTTTTTTTAAAGATTTTATTTACTTATTTGACAGAGAGACAGCGAGAGAGGGAACACAAGCAGGGGGAGTGGGAGAGGGAGAAGCAGGCTCCCCGCTGAGCAGGGAGCCCGATGCGGGGCTCGATCCCAGGACACTGGGATCATGACCTGAGCCGAAGGCAGACGCTTAACGACTGAGCCACCCAGGCGCCCCTAGTCTTTTCCTTCTTAATGGGTTAATAAAGACATCATAGGTTTAATGTGAGGCTTAAATGAGGTAATGGTTTTGAAAGGAAGTAGGGTATTAGGACATGTTGGTCGTGCTCTCAGGCCTTTTGGGGGCTCAGGGTCTGGCTTGAGGCTGGCTGTGTAGATTTGGGAGCTCTCAGCATGTGGGTGAAAGTTCAAATCAGAAAAAAGCTGAGATTGCCAAGGAGATGTGGAGAGGTGTGTGTAAGAGAGGTTGGGGCCGGCCCCTGGGGAGCCTCAGCACCTACACCGTGGGCCCCCAGCCCCACGGGGCCCATAGCAGTCACCCAATACACTCCATATGTAGACCTGTGGGCTCAATGGCTGGTTTCTTGTCATGGAATCTTAGTCTTTTTCACTTCTTTCCCCCCGTTCTGGCCTTTTGGCAAAAGAAAACATTTCCCAGTAGCCCAGTGGATGGGGGGACTGGGTCTGACTTGAAGCAGTCAGTGATTCTCTGGACTGATAGCTTATCTATGGATGGAATCCTAGCCGGGGGCAGGAGGAGTAGGGGGAGAGCTCAGATATCTAGCTTTGCTTCTGTCATTCCACTGGGAGTGGATACCTCAGGCTGTAACTCCTGACTGAGCAGGTGGAGGAGGATGCCAGGCCCCTGCTTGAGTTCAGGTAGTCCTCAAGCCGAGTGTTGGTGACAGGCTTGTCATTTTATGATTTCCATTACAAAGAAAAAGGGAGAGCACAGTTTTCACTTGTTTCTTGTATATTTTTTTAAAGATTTCATTTATTTATTTAGAGAGCATGTGTGTGTGCGCGGGGCAGGGTAGGGCAGAGGGAGAGAGAGCATCTCAAGTAGACTTCACACTGAGCACACAGCCCAACATGGGCTCAATCTCAGGATCATGACCAGAGCTGAAATCAAGAGTCGGACGCTCAACCAACTGAGCCACCCAGGCGCCCCTGTTTCTTAGATTTTAAAATATGATTCAGGCCAGCCTGGCCTTGATAGACTTTGCCAGAACCTCTATAACTCTGGTGACCACGGTCGTGGTGAAGAACCTGGGGGTCCCCCGGGTGTCTGCTGTGCTCAGCCTTGATTAAGTTGCTGAGTGAGCAGACACCTGCCCCAGTGGTCTGAATGCAAACCAAGTCACAACACCCAGCTGGGCTTGTGCAGCTTCCCCAGTTTCAAGCTGACCTTTCCCCCACCCCCCACCATGAGCCTGCAAGGATAAAGTCCAGCTCACACAGAGACCCAATACTAACTACCACTGGTTTTGCTCACCTACTCCCTAAGATAATCTTGGAACACCATGGATACTCTCCCCACATTTTAAACTTGACATCTAAATGTGTTTATTATAAGTTTAAATAATTATAGAGGATGACTTTTAAAAATGAAAAGGAACACCTGGCTGGCTCAGCCAGTAAAGCATACTACTCATAATCTCGGAGTCGTGCATTCAAGCCCCACAATGGGCATGGAGCCGACTTCAAAAAAATAAATAAAAAGGTTGTACATTAAAAAAAAAAAAGATTTTATGTATTCATTTGCGAAAGAGAGAGAAAGAACGCATGAACGGGGGGAAGGGCAGAGGGAAAGGAACAAGCAGAGTCTGCGCTGAGCAGGATGCCCATCGTGGGGCTCCATCCCAGGACCAGGGGATCATGACCTGAGCCGAAGGAGGCGCTTAACTGACTAAGCCACCCAGGTGCCCCAAGGTTGCACATTTTTTAAAAAGTATCCAGTGGGGGGTGCCTGGGTGCCTCAGTCGTTGGGCGTCTGCCTTGGGTTCAGGTCGTGATCCCGGGGTCCTGGGATCGAGCCCTGCATCGGGCTCCTTGCTGCAAGGGAAGCCTGCTTCTCCCTCTCCCACTCCCCCTGCTTGTGTTCCTGCTCTCGCTCTCTCTCTGTCAAATAAATAAATAAAATATTAAAAAAAAAAGTATCCGGTGGAATCTCAGTATATTAATGACTTAATACTTACCATTATCCATTTTAAAATAAGCTAATTAGGGGCAGTCTTTTTTTTTTTTTTTTTTTTATTTGAGACAGAGAGAATGAGAGACAGAGAGCATGAGAGGGAGGAGGGTCAGAGGGAGAAGCAGACTCCCTGCCGAGCAGGGAGTCCGATGCGGGACTCGATCCCGGGACTCCAGGATCATGACCTGAGCCGAAGGCAGTCGCTTAACCAACTGAGCCACCCAGGCGCCCTAGGGGCAGTCTTAAAAGTCTTAAAAGGAAAGCAAGAGTTAGCCAAGCAAAGGAGGAGGGGGGACCTTTCCAGGTGGAGGGAACAGTACCGTGGAAGGCAGAGCAAAAATGAAGACATCCTGATGAGGGCAAGGAGGTAGAAGCAGTCCAATGGATGGAGGGTGAAGTGGGAGGCTGGGAATGGAAAAGACGTGACAATCAGAATCAGGCAGGGGACGTGTAAGCTGCGAATGTCAGAGTGGGAGGTCACTGAAGAGTTTAGAGAATGACCCCAGACTGGTGCTTTAGACTCTTCCGATGGCACTGTGGACAATGGGCAGAGGTGGCCAGAAGGCTGGAGAGTGGGGAGAACATTTGGAGGCAGTGTGAGTGTATGAATGGGCAGATCATATTTATGAATTACTCTAACAGTGGCCATCTTCACCGAAAGCAATGGTCACAGTGCTGAAGAGAGAGCAATACAGAGCTGTTGGTTGAAACCTAATTACCCCTCTGTGCTTCCCCAATCCTTTACAAACATCTTTTCTGTTGCTTTTTCAAAGTTAAAAGATTGTTTTATGAAACCCAATATTTTTTCAGCAATCTTCAGAATATGAAGGAAGAGCTTAAGCTTCTGAAATTTCCTTTTGAGATTTAAAGGAAGCATGGTTTATTGGCTATCTGGAGAAGCCACAGTCTGGTCATTGAAGAAGTATTTATGAAGCATGCTTAAGTGCATGTTTCTTTGCTAGCAATTCAATGATAATCGAAGTGCTTCTTTGCTGTTAATCTTATATTCTTCTTTAAAAGTTGAATGTTCTTTGATTTTGTTCTCTTTTTTTAATGTTATTTGATTCTTTAATTAATTAATTTTTTAAAAAGATTTTATTATTTGAGAGAGAGAGAGAGCGCGCGCACAAGCCAGCGGGGGGAGAGAGGCAGAGGGAGAAGCAGACTCCCTGCCAAGCAGGGAGCTCAGTGTGGGGCTTGATCCCAGGACCCCAGGATCACGACCTGAGCAGCCACCCAGGCGCCCTTATTTATTTATTTTAATTAGGTAGGCTCCATCCCCCAGCATAGAGCTTAAAATCAGGACCTTAAGGTCAAGGGTTGCACACCCTACAGACTGAGCCAACCAGGTGCCCCGGTCATGATTCTTTTTCTTTTTCTTTCTTTCTTTCTTCTTTTTTTTAGACCGTTCTTTGATTCTTAATATCAGATTTTATTTTAGTTTCTTTGTCTTTTCTTAACCCTCGATGTCAATTTTTTGTTGCATATTAAAGCGGATTTTTTTTTTTTTAAAGCTTTCTGGAATGAAAATGTTAAAGATTGCTCAGTCATCATGTTATCCTGCCTAAACCTCAGGGCTATTAGCTGGTTGCAGTTCACCTTTCTCTATTTCATCTTTCACATGAAAAGATCAGTCTGTTGTATCCAATTTTGTGGAAGCCGTGTACTGTATTTATTGGTTCTGGAATTGTGCTTATGCTATGATTTATTATGACTGTTTTACATCTTTGAGATGGAGTAGGGCTGAAACCGTAGATTAGCTGCCTGTTTCTTTCAATTAAAAAAAAAAGTGCATGTTGGGCACCTGGGTGGCTCAGTTGGTTAAGCGACTGCCTTCGGCTCAGGTCATGATCCTGGAGTCCCAGGATCGAGTCCCTCATCGGGCTCCCTGCTAAGCAGGGAGTCTGCTTCTCCCTCTGACCTTCCCCCCTCTCATGTTCTCTCTCTATCTCATTCTCTCTCTCAAATAAATAAATAAAATCTTAAAAAAAAAAAGTGCATGTATACATGTGTGTAAAAGCATATATATACATTATGGGTAGATTATCTCTGAAAAGGCACACAGAACACTCAGAACACCTTAAGTTCCTGGGAGGGCAATTAGATGGAGAAAACCAGGACAACGGGGAAGGAGACACTTTCTCACTGTCCGACCTTTTGTAGTGTCTGATCTGGTTCCTTTGCGCATGCGTTACTTTATTAGCGACAAGAACTGCAGACAAAACTAAGAAGCTGTACTTACTTGGGCGGCGATTTTCTTAAGCTCACAGTAAAGGGAAAAGCAGGGTGAGATGGTAGGGTAGGGACTGGGTGAGAGAAGGAGCCAGAAGCTCCGGGTGCCGGCCCCGCCCCTGCTGCTCAGAGCCGTGCTGTCTGGCGAGTAAAGCCTTGCTCAGAGGCCTCAACAAGGTGGAGCCCTTGGCAATGGAACAGGTGTCTGGAGACACAGATGACCGAGACAGAAAGTGGTTCAGCACATGCGTAGTGCTGACGTGATTTCAGAGTTCAAAACAAAATGTAGTCGATTCCTTAAACTTTAGAATTTCATGTGATTTGGGGGGAAATTGGAGGGTTGAAGCTAGACCAGACTTTGAAAGTGATGGAGGGGAAAAAAAAAAGAGAGAAAGAAAAGTGATGGAGGGAACCAGCACTGACACCAAGTGATGAACCTAGCTGGGTGGAAGATGTCGCTTTTGTACAGATCCCTGTAATCTGAAGAAGATGGGTTGAAATCAGTCCTATTTCTAAAGCAATGGTTTTCAAAGTAGGGTTCCCGGACCAGCACGATCAGCATCACCTGGGAATTTATTAGAAATGTAAATTCTCGGGGCTCCTGGGTGTCTCAAGCAGTTAAGCGTCTGCCTTCCACTCAGGTCATGATCCCAGTGTCCTGGGATCCAGCCTTATCCGGCTCCGTGCTCAGTGGGGAGCCTGCTTCTCCCTCTCCCTCTGTCCCTACCCCCACCTCTCTCAAATAAATAAATAAATAAAATCTTAAAAAAAAATAAGAAATATAAATTCTCTAGCCACACCCAGCCTACTGAATCAGACACTCGGGGTGGGGCCAATAATGTGTGTTTTAATAAGCTCTTCAGGTGATTCTGAGATCTAGAACTATTCTCTCCAGTATGATGGTTATTAGCTACATGTGGCTAATGAGCACTTGAAATGTAGCTAGTTTGGGCGCCTGGGTGGCTCAGTTGGTTGGGCGGCTGCCTTCGGCTCGGGTCATGATCCCAGGGTCCTGGGATCGAGTCCCGCATCGGGCTCCCTGCTCGGCGGGAGGCCTGCTTCTCCCTCTCCCACTCCCCCTGCTGGTGTTCCCTCTCTCGCTGTGTCTCTCTCTGTCAAAAAATAAAAAAAATCTTTAAAAAAAAAAAAAAAAAAAAAGAAATGTAGCTAGTTTGCATTTAAATGTGCTTTAAGTATAAAATACACACCAGATTTCAAAGGTTTAGTGTGGAAAAAGAAAGCACAAGAGGCACCAGGCTGGTTCAGTCAATAGAGCATGTGACTCTTGATCTCCGGGTTGTAAGTTCGAGTCCCACATTGGGTATAGGGTTTACTTAAAAAAATAAAATCTTAGGGATGCCTGCGTGGATCAATGGGTTAAGCCTCTGCCTTTGGCTCAGGTCATGATCACAGGACCCCTGGATGGAGCCCCAATAGGCTCTGTGCTCAGTGGGGAGTCTGCTTCTCCCTTTCCCTCTGCCTCTCCCCCTGCTCCTGCTTCTCCCTCTCTCAAATAAATAAATAAGATCTGAAAAATAAATAAAATCTTTTAAAAAAGTACAATATCTTGTCCACTGGTGGATGAATGGATAAAGAAAATGTGGGGGAATATATATAGCCCCCCCCTACACACAATTATTCAGACATAAAGAGAAGAAAGTCTTGTCATTTGTGACACTATGGAAGGATCTTGAGGGCATCACGCTGAGTGAAATTAGTCAGGCATAGAAAGGCAAATACTGTATGATCTCACGTATATGTGAAGTCTAATCAAGCTGAACTCATAGAAACAGAGGAGAACAGTGGATGTCAGGGGCTGGAGCGGGGCAGGAAATGGGAAGATGTCGGTCAAGGATACAAACTTGCACTTACAACATGAATAAGTTCTGGTGGTCTAATGTACAGCATGATGAGTAGTTGACACTATTGTATTTTTGAGAGTTGCTAAGAAAATAGATCTTACTTGTTCTCAACACACACACACACACAAAGATGAGGTGATAGAGATATTAACTAACATTGTGATAATCATTTCACAATAATACATGTATCAAATCATCACACTATACACCTTAAACTTACACAGTGTTGTATGTCTGTTATATTTCAATAAAGCTGGGGACTGCAAAGCACAATATCTCAATTTTTTTTTTTTTTGATAAGGGGGGGGTGGAGAGGGACAGAGCAGGCTCCAACTCAGCACAGAGCCCTATGTGCGGCTCCATCTCACAACCTGAGATCATGACCTGAGCTGAAATCAAGAGTCAGACACTCAACCAACTAAGCCACCCAGGTGCCCCTCTGATTAATAATTTTATATAGGTTACATGTTGCAATAATATTTTTGATGTTTTGGATTATAAAGTATGTGCTATCAAAATTAATTTCATTTGTTAATTTTTAATTTTTTGAAAGTGGCTACTAGAAAATTTAAAATATTTCCATTGGATAATGCTGGTTAAGAATACTGAAATAGTCTCTCAGTGGTAGGAAACTCCCTTCAGAGTTTGGGTTTAGGGGAGAGGAGTTTCTTGTTACCTATTTTGTCAGTTTCCTGCAGAGAATGTCATCATCATCATCACCATCATCACATTCTTTCTCTGGCCACGGGCAACACCTACCTGATTTCCAGAATAACCGAGGTCCTATGTTGTTAATGCGAGGTCCCCAAATAGTGCAATCAAATAGGACTGTTGCAGCAAGTAAAATGGTTATGATTCAGGATGTGCGATCTTCATGGGACTATCTGTGTATTACTGTGTTCCAACATGGCTGCATTAAAAAGTAAGATTAAAAAAAAAAAAAAGATGGTTAAAAAACAGTAAGAGTTCTCTGTCTTGAAATAAAATTGCCTCCTTAGTTTGCCCTTGCACAGTTTAGCATCAGTGCCTTATTGATTAGAATTAGGACGTTAATAAGGTTTGGGCTAATTAATCAGGTGGGTAGGGACTGGAACTGCACTGCAAGGCTTAATCAAGTCATCAAAGCTCTCAAGCCATGAAGAAGGTAATTAAAGGAAAAAGATGCCTGTTATATAGTAACAGGAGACCAGGAGAGGACAAGAGCAAGATAGAGAACCTCCATTTTCTTTTGTACATTTTCCTGATATAAATCAGACCCAATGACCATAGCGCGTTGCTCAGCTTCCTATCAGAGAATTAACTTGAATGAATTTATAAATCACCTCACTGGGTAATTTACTTGCCCTAGACCAACTGTCAATGAAACTATGCTTATTTAGAACAAATTTTATCTTTGTCAAGTTCCACAGGAATGAGTTCTTTAGAATAACCTGCGGCTGTCACTAAGACTGCAGCCATTTTGACTTATAAGCAACAAATAATTCTGTAGTTGATTATTCAACAGATACTGAGTCCCTCTGCTTCCAAACACTGTACTAGATACTACTGTGGACTCTGTAAACTGTAGAGAGCTATTTATTCAAGTAAATTATGCTGTATGGCAAATGGTGGAGATTCTTGGGGACTCTTTTCTAATCCCTCGGTCTCCCTCAGTCTGTCCCCACACACCTCCTCCCTCAAAATACTTAGGAACTCAAGTGGGAAAAGAATAAGGACAGTGTTGTGGGGGGAGGCTGCGAGGTGGAGGATGAAGTGGAGGGGAGGAGGAGGCCTGGAAGTAAGGCAGAGGTTATTGTGTGTGAGCCGGATGACACTGTGTGGGGACTGGACTGTCTTGGGCTGGAAAGACAAATTCTAAAGGAGCTGAGGTTTGCAGCCATTCAAACTGCATCTGCCCTTACAGCTTCCTGAAGGTACCAGCAAAATATCGCTATATTTTGGAGGCTAGCCACAGGACCCTAAAAGAAGAATCCATTGTATTTAGGAACCAGAAAACCGAGGGTCCTTGTCCAGAGCCCCACAGTGGAGTAGAGAGAGTAGAAGCCAGCTTGAAAGGGGAGGGAGTGACGGCTTCATCCCTACTCTTCCATCCTCTCTTGAAATTCTCTCTTCCCCCTCCTCTTTCTTTCTGGAAAGAGGTGTCTGTGTGGGCCAGCTGAGCTAATTAACATCTGAATGTTCCCTCTTTTTCCTGCCCCAGTCAAATCTCTGACTCTTTGAGTTTCTCTAGTACATGCTTTATTAAAGTGGAAATGAGAAGTATCTCTAAATTAATTCCTCTCTTCTACATAATGCAATTTCTTCATATTAGCTGCGGAAATTCGGAAAATCAACAAATAAAAGGAACAAGGGAGTTCTTAACAGAATTCAAACTGTTTTATGAAACGTCAATAAGTGAAACAATTTAGTACTGCCACATGAATTTATGGATCAAGAATATATAGATCAATGAAACATGACAGGGCGTACAGAAATACAGGAAAATTCACTTGAGACTTTAGTATGGTATAGGATAAAGGTGACATTTCAAGTCGCTGAAGTAAAACACAATTTAGTCAATAAATGATGTAGAGGTAACTAGGTTTCTCATCTCAAAATGAAATTCCAGACGGAGACAAACATATGCAAGGGTGGTAATTACTAATTTATTTGTAATAGAAAGCAATGGGAAATAACCTAAAATCTGTTGTAGCGTTAAGTAATTTCTGGTCACTCAGGAATATTGGGCTGCCTAAAAAGGACAAAGGTGTGTTGTAGCAAATAATTCCAATATCTATTGCTGTATATGGAAAGGAGGGTGCAAAACCACATGTAACTGTGTATATACACAGATACACATCTGCCTGTGTGTGCAAGGAAATATTCTAGTAGAATACTGAAGAAACTAAAAGTGGTGGAGATAGGGCGCCTGGGTGGCTCAGTCGGTTAAGGGACTGCCTTCGGCTCAGGTTATGATCCTGGAGTCCCGGGATCGAGTCCCGCATTGGGCTCCCTGCTCAGCGGGGAGTCTGCTTCTCCCTCTGACCCTCCTCCCTCTCGTGCTGTCTGTCTCTCATTCTCTCTCGCAAGTAAATAAATAAAATCTTAAAAAAAAAAAAAAAGTGGTGGAGATAAATTCTACCCCACCAGCCTCACCTGAAGGCTTTCCTTATGCATATCCATCTTTATGGCTTGAATTTTTAAATAATCTTTAAATTAATTAAATTTAATAAATTATTTTTATTATTTGATTTGATTCAGTAAGCTCTACGCCCAACATAGAGCTTGAACTCATGACCCCAAGATCAAGAGTCGATGCTCTTCCCACTGAGCCAGCGAGGCACCCCTTTCACATCTTTTTTAAACTAGTTTTTAAAAATTAACTGATTTGGGGGCACCTGGCTGGCTCAGTTGGTAGAGCATGGGACTCTTGATGTCAGGGCAGTGAATTCGAGCCCCACGTCGGGTGTAGAGTTCACTTAAATAAATAAAACTTTAAAAATAATAATAAAAATGAAAAAGTAAAAATAAATTTAAAAAGATGCAGAAGAGGGTGCCTGGGTGGCTCAGTTGGTTAAGCGACTGCCTTCAGCTCAGGTCATGATCCTGGAGTCCCAGGATCGAGTCCATCGGGCTCCCTGCTCAGCAGGGAGTCTGCTTCTCCCTCTGGCCCTCCCCCTCTCATGTGCTCTCTCTCTCTCTCTCTCTCTTGCTCTTGCTCTCTCAAATAAATAAATAAATAAAATCTTTAAAAAAAAAGATGCGGAAGAGGTTTAAATCTTTCTAGTGATTTCTAGTCACTCTTTCTAGTGGCTAATGGTAAGATTTGGGGGTGAGAACGGCGGTGCCTGGCTGGCTCAGTTGGTAGAACGAAACACTCTTGATCTCTGGGTCATTGAGGTCAAGTTCCATGTTGGGAGTAGAGCTTACTTAAAAAAATAAAAGGATTTGGGGGTGAGGATAAAACCAGAGTTCGGGTCCCAGCTAAATCCTTGACAAACTGTGCAGCTTACGGGCAAATATCCTTCCTGAGCACAACCTTTCTTTAACAGGAATAATAATCGCTGACTTTTAGGTTTATTTTGAAGGTCAAATGAAGTAGTCCATGTGTACAATTCATAGCATAATGCCTGACTCTTCATATGCACTGATGAAGTGCCTATACCCTCCATTTTATTATATATGTATGTATGTATTTATTTTTAAGATTTATTTATTTACTTCAGAGAGAGAGAGAGACAGGCGGGGGGGGTGGTGCAGAGGGATAAAATCCTCAAGCAGACTCCCCACTGAGCTTGGAGCCTCCCCACCCCACCCCCCCCGCCCTGGGGCAGATCCCATGACCCATGAGATCACAACCCCAGCCAAAACCAAGAGTTGAATGCCCAACCGACTGAGCCTCCCAGGCACCCCAAATTCCCTCCATTTTATTTTTATTTTATTTTTTTTAAAGGTTTTATTTATTTATTTGACAGAGAGAGACACAGCGAGAGAGGGAACACAAGCAGGGGGAGTGGGAGTGGGGGAAGCAGGCTTCCCGCTGAGCAGGGAGCCCGATGTGGGCTGGATCCCAGGACCCTGGAATCGTGACCCGAGCCGAAGGCAGACGCTTAATGACTGAGCCACCCAGGCGCCCCTAAATTCCCTCCATTAAATAAGTCCTTATGTCAGGGAACTACCTTCCTCTCTACCCCACTTCAGAGATTTCTGTCTGGCATAGCTATGAACTTTAGCTTCTGAAATCAGAAAATAAAAATATTGGCATCTCTAGACCTTGGTGGCCCAGTTACTTCTTCTCATGCCCTTTATCCTTTTGTCATGTTCACTGGGCCAAACCCAAACACTGGGCCATTTCAGTGCCGCCTTCCAAAAGCCTCCATCTCCAACTTCAGGTTAACTCTCAACACTGCCTGGCAAGTCTTTCTTTGCCCTAGTGAGCTTGCTTTCCCACTCATCACAATTTTTATTTCAAACCTCTGCTCTCCTAAAACTTCCAGGCCTTCTAATGCCGTCAACAAATGTGCCCAGTCTTTAATTTCACAGAGAAAATGGGAGCCATCAGAAGAGAATGTCTTCACGTTCTGGCCCGTTCCATGCTTAACTTACGTCCTGCACTCACTCTGCTCTCCTTCCCTCAGGACAAAAGGGAAAATGTGCCTTTATTCCATCAAAAACTAATCCCAAACTCTGCATGAGATTTCTCCAGCGTTCCTCCCTCCTCAGAATCAAGGACTTCTCTCTCCTTCCCTTCATTCAAAATGTACTCCAGTGTCCCTATCTCAAGCAACAACAAGGACAATAACATTATCACCATTATTATCTATAACCTCTTCACCAGCACCAACTCTAAATCCTTTCTCTAAAACACAACAAAAAATAGACAAAAGCTCTCCCTAGAATATCTCCAGTTATCACCACCACCTCTCCCTTCCCTTTTACAACCAAATGTTCTGCAAGAATTTTGCACACTCACTGTCTCTACCTCCACACCTCCCACCTCCCTCCCTGCCCTCTGGCTTCTGCTCCCTCCTCTCCTCTCGAAGTTCTTGACAAGGATGCAAGGTTGTTCTGGTTGTTAAAATGGACTCTTCTTGGGGCGCCTGGGGGGCTCAGTTGGTTGAGCGCCCGACTCTTGATTTTGGCTCAGGTCATGATCTCAGGGTCGTGAGATCGAGTCCCATGTGGGGCTCCATGCTCAGCTGAGAGGCCACTTGAGATTCTCTCTCTCCCTCTGCCCCTCCCTCCGCTCGCTCTCTCTTGAGCTCTTGCTCTCTCTAAAATAAATAAAATAAATCTTTAAAAAAAAATAAAGGACTCTTCTCTCATCTTCATTGTCCTGTCAGTAGTGTTTGTATCTATAGATTGAACGCTTACATGTTCCTTCCTTGCCTGGAGAAGCCACCTTCCCATTTTCTTCATATGACTCTGACAAGGCTTCCTCCTTATTAGCCTCACTTCCTTGGTCTTTCCCTTGAATGTTGGCATTTCACGGAACTCTATCTTCTCTCCTACCCCTGTTCCTACTGTATGCACTCATCAAGGACAATCTCATCCAGCTCTGTGGCTTCAAACACTATTTGCTAATGATTCTCTCTTCTCTACCTTCAGCCCAAATCTCTCTAGGATAGAACCATGCCTACTTCTGGTCACTCATTCATTAAATGGTTTGTTCACTGAGCAGTTACTAGGTGCTTGGGAACATAAAAGGCAAACAAGGTTTAAACTCTACTGTTGTTTCCTTCAAGTGTATGTTCAAAACTTTAATAATATTTCCATTTAAGTCTCATTTTTCTTCTGTGATCTCTATTTGGTCATCATCAATGTGCAAAACCACCTATTCAAATATACCCAAACCAAAGTCTTGGTATATGTGTGACTCTTCATCTACCTCCTTCCTAAACTAACCAATCACCAAACCTTGTCTATTTTTACCTCTTGAATCTTTCTCTCTCTCTTTTAAATAGCTCTTGAGTTCTGAAACTTTCTATTTCTTTATATTTTCCTGTCACTTCCATAATACGGGCCACATCACCTCTTCCCCCACATTGGGCTCCCTGCTCAGCAGGGAGTCTGCTTCTCCCTCTCCCTCTGATCCTCCTCCCCGCTGTTCTCTTTCTCTGTCCCAAATATATAAATACAATCTTAAACAAAACAAAACACGTTTTTTTGTTTTTTTTTTTTAAAGATTTTATTTATTTGTTTGACAGAGAGATACACAGAGAGAGAGGGAACACCAGCAGGGGGAGTGGGAGAGGGAGAAGCAGGCTCCCCGCTGAGCAGGGAGCCCGATGCGATGCGGGGCTCGATCCCAGGACCCCGGGATCACGACCTGAGCCGAAGGCAGACGCTTAACGACTGAGCCACGCAGGCGCCCCAAAACACGTTCTTGTTAATTGCTACTTTGCAAGTCTGCATCCCCCACTATGAGGGCATAGGCTTCTTCAGAGCTGGGACCACGTCAGTCTTGTTCACTACTGTTATCTCTAGTACTTAGTTCAGTGCAGACAGCATTAATTGAACGGGCTTCTAAGCACTGAACACATATTAATGTATATAATTAATGTATATAATACATATTTTTGTGTGTAATACATATTTACATAGAATACACATTTTCATCACAAGGTAGCCGCTATTATTGTCTCATTTTATAGGTGAGGAAACTATGGTACAAAAAGAGAGGTAATTTTCTCATGATGGCCACAGACTTAATATGGCAGAGCCAGGATTTTACCCTATCTGTCTTCCCAAACTACTACACTCTACTGTGTAGAGGGTACCACAAATCAGTATTATTGACTGACTGGCTGGCTGAATTTCTGTTGGAGTTTCCTCAGCAAGCTTCTTATATCTTACTGCCCGCAACTTGGGCTAGTCTTCTAGGATAAGAATAAAAACTAGTCAGCCTTGTATCCTCCATTTCATGGCTCCAATTTCTCCAACAATTCTCTGTCCTGTTGAGATGGTTGGGCTGGATCGGGTGTGCAGCCAAACATTCAATGAAGAGTCAACAATGGAGAAAGCTCTTATATACAGAGGAAGTGGTTTTGTTGGAGATTGGGTTGAAAATATTAAATAAAAATCTTTCTTTTTTATTCTGGTCTCTTGCCTCATAAAGGGCATTCATAATTTCTTTTTTCTTTTTTTAAGGATTTTATTTATTTATTTGACACAGAGAGAGAGAGAGCACAAACCGGCAGACAGGCAGGCAGAGGGAGAGGGAGAAGCAGGCTCCTCACTAAGCAGGAAGCCCCATGCAGAGCTCGATCCCAGGACCCCCGGATCACAACCTGGGCCGAAGGCAGATGCTTAACTGACTAAGCCACCCAGGCACCCCATTCATAATTTCTAAGTCTTAGGGATATAGTAGAGTTTCCATTTAGATTCAACCACATTTGGGGATGCTTGCGTGGCTCAGTTGGTTAAGCGTCTACCTTTGGCTCAGGTCATGATCCCAGAGGCCTGGGATTGAGTCCTGCTTTGGGGTCCCTGCTCCACAGGGAGTCTGTTTCTCCCTCTGCCTTTGCCCACTCATTCTCTCTGTGTCAAATAAATAAATAAAATATTTTAAAAAAAGAAAAGAAAAGGGAGTCTCCCTAGATTCAACCACATATAAGTTTGCTTTGAATTAATAATCAAAAAACAATAAAATTATATGCTGATTATTTTTTTTTTTCTTTGCAAATTTCAAACCTGAAGAAAAATTTCAAGAAAAGTACAAAGGGGCGCCTGGGTGGCTCAGATGGTTAAGCGTCTGCCTTCAGCTCAGGTCATGATCCCAGAGTCCTGGGATCGAGTCCCACATCTGGCTCCTGGGATCGAGCCCCACATCTGGCTCCTGGCTCGGTGGGGAACCTGCTTCTCTCTCTCCCTCTGTCTCTCCCCTGCCCATGCTCTCTCTCTCTCTGTATCTCTCTGTCTCAAATGAATAAATAAAATCTTTAAAGAAAAGTACAAAGAACTCCCATATTCTCTTGACCAATAAGATTCACCAATTTATTTTAAAAAATCAATTAATTAATTAATTGATTAATATTTGAAAAGCACTAATCACCTAAAAATTTTTCCCACACATTTTTATTAGAACTGGTGCTTGCTAGGGGCACCTGGATGGCTCAGCTGTTAAGCGTCTGCTTTCGGCTCAGGTCATGATCCCAGGGTCCTGCGATCGAGCCCGCATCGGGCTCCCTGCTCAGCGGGAAGCCTGCTTCTCCCTCTCCCACTTCCCCTGCTTGTGTTCCCTCTCTCACTGTGTCTCTGTCAAATAAATAAAATCTTTAAAAAAAAAAAGTGGTGCTTGCTGGGGAGCATATGATATACAATAATATCTAATTATTTACAAGTTATCTATTTAATACATTATCTTTTTTTTTAAGATTGACTTGGAAAATTCATTTGTTTTACTTATTTATAGCTTGAGTACAAAGACCCATTGTCTACCAATTCCTCTTAAAAGTTCAATTATTAGAAAATTGATCACATGTCAAAAAGTGACAGATTAATTGCCCCAGAAATCCAAATGTGTAAGGGGCTGGCATCAGCAGAACAACTGGCGCTTGCATGTTTTACTCAAGAAGAACTGACCAGGCTCATACACATGTATTATTTTGGCTGTTTAATAACTAATAGGTACGGTTGCTCACCTAGGTTTGGTTGGGGGTATAGGGTGATTCAAAAGTGGCAGCCAATGATGATAATGTTTGTTTTATTTATTTACATATACTTTAATTATAAGGGAAAATCTTGAAGAATCTATGTGCATTTCCCCCCCAAGATTTTTGAAGAAGTTTGTTTGTTTGTTTGTTTATTTATTTAATTTTTAGTAAACTATCTGTACACCCAAATGTGGGGCTTGAACTCACGACTGACCTGGAGATCAAGAGTCACATGCTCTTCTGCCTGAGTCAGTCTGACACCCCATCCTCAAGATTTAATTAGAAATTAAGAATGTTAAGAATGGCCATTTGTATTTTCATTTTAATTATGCAGAATAGATAGGTGCTGTGTGCTGATAATAACAGCTAATACACTGAGTGTCATTCTCAAAAGTGGCCTGGTTTCTGTGATATGATCACCCTACTCATGAGCGCTGACTTTGTGCTATGTGCTCTTCTAAACTTTATGTGGATTCATTTACATATAGTCACGGTCCCATAGGTCATAAGACCATGGTTCAAATTTTGAAGACAATTAACTGTTTGGTATCAGCTAAATGATATTGTGCATGCTGTTAATAGACTCCCAGCATTTTCATCAGTCAGAAGTGTAATGGTGCCGGGAAAATCTAATAATAAAGGTAGGCAGTGGTAATTGGTTGTTATGGATTAATCAAAGAGTATATAAAGCAGAGCATATAAATTTTGGATCTAATCATCACTGTTTGGAAGTGTTGTGTCCTTTCAGGGATGATGAATGAGCACTGAGAGAAAACTGACATTTTTTTTTCTCATTAATGACACTTCATTTCATTAAAGATGAGTTTATCACCGGTAATTACCTTCTTTCTTTAAGTAGGCTTGTAGAGAATAACATGGCTAGAGGAAAAAATACTAAAAAATTTACCATAATCAAATGGTAATTGTTCGTCCTTTTACATTTGCTCTCCTGTATAACAAAGGTTAGATTTTAGGTCCCTGACAACTCTGTGAATACAGTAAAAACCATTGAATTGTACACTTTATTTATTTATTTAAAGATTTTTATTTATTTATTTGACAGAGAGAGACACAGCCAAGAGGGAACACAAGCAAGGGGAGTGGGGGAGGGAGAAGCTGGCTTCCCGCTGAACAGGGAGCCGGATGCGGGGCTCGATTCCAGGACCCTGGGATCATGACCTAAGCTGAAGGCAGACGCTTAATGACTGAGCCACCCAGGCACCCCTGAATTGTACACTTTAAATGGGTAAATTCCATGGTATGGGAATTATATCACAATAAAGCTGTTATTTAAAAAATGTAGATCCCTGTGCCCCTGGAGTTTATGACCTCAAAAAAAATGATGCACACATTGTATAAACAAAAAATATATATAACTACACCAATTTCCATCTGGTGCAATTTGTAAACTATTGCACGTTTTTGTACCATAATTTTACTTGAGAGAGGATTTATATAATATAGGCAAAGAAAAAATGGGAATAGTATGTTCTATAAAAAGACTGAAATATGCTTCAGTAGGATTGATTTTAATGTAAACTGAGCAATGATAAACACAATTTGATAAACACAAACGCACCAAATATAAAAAGTGGAATCTAGCCTAGTCACACCCAGACCTATCAAAGCAGAATCTCTGCGTGTGGGATTGAAGCATCAGTAGCTTTAAAATTTCCCAGGTGGGGGCACCTGGGTGGCTCAATAAGTTAAGGATCTGACTTGATTTTGGCTTAGGTTCTGATCTCAGGGTTGAGAGATCAAGCCCCATGACGGGCTCCCCGCTCAGCAGGGAGTCTGCTTAAGATTCTTTCTCTCCAAGATGCCTGGGTGGCTCAGTCTGTTGAGCATCTGCCTTTGGCTCAGGTCATGATCCCGGGGTCCTGGGATGGAGCCCGAATCGGGCTCCCTGCTCTGTGGGAAGCCTGCTTCTCCCTCTCCCACTCCCCCTCCCGCTCCCCCTGCTTATGTTACCTCTCTCTCTCTCTCTGACAAATAAATAAATAAAATTTTTTAAAAAAAAGATTCTTTCTCTCCCTCTCTCTCTGCCCCTTCCCCACTGCGCAGCCTCTCTCTCTCCCCCCACTTCTCTAAAAATAGTTTCCCAGGTGATTTCAATGAGCCAGTAAGTTGAGGGACACTAGGTTAGCTGAAAATGGCTGGGTTACAATCACCTTATTTCACTTGGATATGCTAGAGATGGACTTCTATCTATAGTAGAAACTGCTTTGCTTATATGTAAATGTACTCAGGGATACTTTACTAATTTTGGATGAGCTCAGGACATACCCAGTGAACCAAAAATAAGAGGAAAGCACAGCTAGAAAGGGCTGGAAGCATGAATTTTAAAACATAATATAATAATAAAATAAGGAAGAGCTAAAAAGGCAAATGAGAACCGGGAGGCCTTTCCATTGTTCTTACATTTTAACACTAGAAATGTCATTAAGAATCCAATTCAATATCCACATTTTTCCCAGTAAGATAAGGGATTAGAAGTCAAGCAGTTTGTCCAAGGGCATACAACTAGTTCACAACAAAACCTTGAGTACAAGCCAGGACTTGTCAGTACCTGTGCATTCTGGTCCTAATACGGGGTGGGAGGTGCCCCTTTTTTTCCAAAGCATCTGTTGCTGAAATTTTTGACTTCCAGAGAAGCTGCAAAAATATGTAGATAATTCCCATCAACCACCCACCCAGCTTTCCCTAATGTTAACCTCTTCCATAGCCCAGGCACAACGATCAAAGCCAAGAAATTAACATTGCTACAATGCTATATTCTTTTACAAATGAAGAAACTGAGGCCTAGAGAGGTTAGGCAACTTGCCCAAGGGCACACAGCCAGTAAGTGGCGGAAACCCACTATAAGGATGGAGTCTCCAGGTTCCTTTGTTTCATCTGAAATCTACTTTACATTAAAATGTGTTTCTAGAGTGACGGCTGGGGGCAAGCATCTTATTGTCCTGCAGACATCAGGGATGCGAGACGCCTTAAGGGCATGTGAGAGCCCCGCCTCTCAGGAGGGCCCTCGCACGTTGATTAGTGCTCTGCTGCTGTTGCGGTCTTGAAATTCTTAATAATTTTATCTGGGAACTTGTGTTTTGGAAAGTAAAGGCCGATGGTACCGAGAAGCGATAAATCAACAGGCTTCAGGGCCCACACTCGCGCCTCCGGGCTTGACCCGGTGGGCGCCTGACCCACTGCCTGGAGCTTAGTGCGCATGCGCGGGCCTCGGGCGGTCCCAGGCAGTGGGGCGGGGCCCTGAGCCCAGATTAGCGGTGTCCGGGGTTGGGGCACCTGCAAAGGCAGGAGGAAGGTGGGCGTCCACACATCTGATCCCAGGAACCGAAACCTGCAGCTCGACTCGGGCCTGGAAACTTTGTCAGTAAATTACTACAAACCAAAGCGCACACGTGGGCATTGCAATAAAGCATATCAAGAGGGGCGCCTGGGTGGCTCAGGTCATGATCCCAGGGTCCTGGGATGGAGTCCGCATTGGGCTCCCTGCTCAGCGGGCGGCCTGCTTCTCCCTCTCCCTCTGCCCCACCCCCACCCCAGCTCGTGCTCACTCTCTCTCGATCTTTCTATCTCAAATAAAATCTTAAAAAAAAAAGCATTCAAGAATTACTAGAACCTTCAATGAGTTTATATTAGGATCTCTGGTTTTGAAAACTACCTGCAGTATTGCAAAGACAATATCCACAGACTTAGGGATAGAAATTAAATGTACAGATCGTCACATTCAATGAAAAAGAACATGATTTTCATATGATGCTTCAGATGAGCCAATTATTAACGAAGACATTTTTAAAATTAATTTTTCTCCTGTAAATGAAGATGGAGCATAAACAGACATTTTGAGTTAGGTACCAATCATAAAGCCACTTTCGGTTTCTCATACAACCTCTATGAGTCGTAGGAAATGTCAGAGGAAGCGTTAAAATGCCATTGTATACATTTGCATTTAAAATTAAGATTAGACTTCACTGTCTGATTTGTATGAAGATCTAAATCTTTTTAAAAAAATTGTCCCAGGGGCACCTGGGTGGCTCAGTCGGTTGAGAATCTGAGTCTTGATCTCAGCTCAGGTCTTGATCTCAGGGTCCTGAGTTCAAGCCCCAGTTTGGACTCCACAATGGGTGTGGAGCCTACTTAAAAAAAAAAAAATTATTCCATGAAAATCATCAGCAATGAATGTGCTAAAATTAATATTTTGAAATAATTTACCAGAATTGATCCAAATATTGCCATGGCCTATAAAATAGTCTTCAAAACTCCAGTAACAGTTACATCAGCAGAAAAGTCATTATCAAAAATTATTTGTGATAGCACATCTGCCAAATGACATTCAATTATACTAATTGAAAGAAAAGTTTAGGGGTGCCTGGTTGGCTCAGTCAGTGAAGCACACCACTCTTGATCTCGAGGTTGTAAGTTTGAGCCACACATTGGGTGTAGAGAGAACTTAAAACTAAAATCTTTTGGGGCGCCTGGGTGGCTCAGTCGCTAAGCATCTGCCTTCGGCTCAGGTCATGATCCCAGGGTCCTGCGATCGATCCCAGGGTCCTGCGATCGAGCCCTGCATCGGGCTCCCTGCTCAGTGGGAGCCTGCCTCTCCCACTCCCCCTGCTTCTGTTCCCTCTCTCGCTGTGTCCCTCTCTGTCAAATAAAAAAATTAAATCTCTTTAAAAAAATAAAATAAAATCTTTAAAAAGAAAATGAAGTTTTAAGAAGTGCACATTTTGGGGGGAAAAAAGCATGAATTTTGTTGACATAATAAATGAATTTGCAGAAAAATCAGCCAGAAAAGTCTTATGATCAATCAAGATATCCATTAATTAGGTATTATTGTGTTCTTAAAATTAAGACACTAATTTTTTTTTTGCAATTTTAGGTTTGTTTTTACTCATGTTATCCCTATTTTATTTTTTATGTCATAAGGTATTTTTTTCTTTTCTTTTTTTTTTTTTAAGATTTTATTTATTTATTTGAGACAGAGAGAATGAGAGACAGAGCACATGAGAGGGGGGAGGGTCAGAGGGAGAAGCAGGCTCCCTGCCGAGGAGGGAGCCCAATGTGGGACTCGATCCCGGGACTCCAGGATCATGACCTGAGCCGAAGGCAGTCGCTTAACCAACTGAGCCACCCAGGCGCCCAATGTCATAAGGTATTTTTTAAAGGAAAAAGCTTTATATTTCAGTACTCAGTGGCACTTTTTTCCTGCCCTTCTAACAAGAAACCGCACTTTCGTTTTGCACTTCATCCTCCAAATTATGTAGCTAGGCCTTCTGAGGTCACCACCCTTTTCATAATGGTGTTGCTTCTGCTTCCATATTTAACTCTTGAGATTTAAAATCTCTGGCAGGTGTGTTTGTTGGCAGAGCCTAGGTCTGAACCCTTGCCCTTGTTGTCCGGGAGACTGGGTGGCTGGTATATATATGTATTTGGATGCTTTCATGGGAGGTGGCTCTGTCTCATAACCTGGGGGACTATGTACCTAGCTAGGGAGGAGTTTCAGATACTAAGCAGCCAAAAAGAAATTGATGATTATCCACTACAAGGGGATACCGTAAGACTGAAGGAGGAATAGTTGCTACACAGGACCCCATGGATTAGAAACACTCTGAGTTAGGGACCCTGGCTGGCTCAGTTGGTAGAATGTGCAACTTTTTTTTTTTTTTTTTTTTTTTTAGTAATCTCTACAACCAGCATGGAGCTCGAACTCACAACTTCGAGATCAAGAGTTGCACACTCCACAGACTGTACAGAGCCAACCAGGCTCAGCATGTAACTCTTGATCTTAGGGTTGTGAGTTCAAGCCCCATGTTGTGTGTAGAGATTACTTAAAAATAATATCTCAAAAAAACCCAAACAAACAAAAATTCTCTAAGTTAAAAACAAATGCATTTAATAGTGATGTTATTATTGACTTAAACTTGAATTCTGAATAAAGGTGTCACTCAACTAAGCATCTTTGTAACATTGGCTACCTAATGAACACATGGCTGTGAGTGAATGACAGAGTTACTGAATAGAGACCCAATCAGAAGGCTTGAAGCTTGGAAAGTAGCATGTCCAGTGCCTGAATGATGATTATGGGGTTGGGTGTAAAGAGTGAAATTGGCCAGATATTATGTTTTTTTCAGCCTGAGGAACATGATTCTCAATTACAATGCAATTCTGTGTTCAGGGAGTGCTGGACATTTAGGTCTTGTGTTGAACAGAGACTCACAAAGGGACAGGAGCCTAATAAGATGCTGTAGAAGACGAGTATAGGAAAGAGATTTACCAAAGATTCCTCACTTAAATTAACTTTTGGTTATCATGGCTTGCTCCAATTTCAGTCAACCTATAGGATTTGACCCTCTAACAAATAACCATGAAAGAACTAACCAGAAAATCCAAATAAATATAAAAGTGAGACATTTGCCCTAGTGTCCCTTTGGTGCTCCCATAGTATGTTAGCCTTTGTTTTTTGCTGTGTTTGTCATTATTTTATTGAGATGATACGATATTTAACATCCAAAGGAGGAAATATTCAGACTTGGTAGTTGCAGTGGGGTTAATAATAGTGGACCCCCAGAAGATATGTCCCTGTCCTAACTTCTGGAAACTGAAACTGTGACCTTATTTGGAAAAAAGAGTCTTTGCAGATATAATTAAGTTAAGGATCTTGAGATGAGTTCATCCTGGATTATCTAGGGGGCCCCTAAATCCAGGGAAGAGGGTCTTATGAGAGAAAAAGCCCATGTGAAGACAAGGCGGAGGGTGCTTGAGTGGTTCAGTTGGTTAAGCGTCTGCCTTCAGTTCAGGTCATGATCCCAGGGTCCTGGGATTAAGCCCCACACTGGGCTCCCTGCTCAGAGGGGAGTCTGGTTCTTCCTCGCCCTCTCCCTCTGCTCCTCCCTGACCCACTCATTCTCTCTCTCTCAAATAAATAAATAAAACAAAATAAAATAAAATAAAAAAAGACAAAGCAGGAATCAGAGTCATGCAGCCACAAGCCAGGAATGCCTGGAGCCAGCAGAAGCTTGAGGACGTGAAGAAGGATCTTTCCCTGAGACCCTTTGGGAGGTGTGCAGCCCTGCCGACACCTTGATTTCAGACTTCCAGCCCACAGAACTGTGAGAGAAGACATTTATGTTGTTTTAGGCTACCCAGTTTGTGGGACTTTGTTAAAACAGCGTGGGAGGTTGGGGCGCCTGGGTGGCTCAGTTGGTTAAACGACTGCCTTCGGCTCAGGTCATGATCCTGGAGTCCCGGGATCGAGTCCCGCATCGGGGTCTCTGCTCAGCAAGGGGTCTGCTTCTCCCTCTGACCCTCTTCCCTCTCATGCTCTCTGTCTCTCATTCTCTCTCTCAAATAAATAAATAAAATCTTAAAAAAAAAAAAAAACAGCGTGGGAAACTTAACACGATAGTCCCCAAAGGGTAATGAAACTGAATGAACTTCAATGTTCATAATTCCTTACAAGAAGATTTATTACTCATGTTATTTATGAAAATGACATTTCAACTGCATCATCCAAAAGTGTCCTGTGGCTCCTTGATCTTGCCACCAACATTATCTAATGCCATGAGCACCTCCCCCTTTCCAGTTTTAAATTTTTTCCTGAACCACTGGTCTGAATAGGGCATGCACAGGTAATACCCAGGGTGGCTTATTAGTAAGACAACTACCTAATTTAGTATTCCAACATCTGAAAACATAAATCTAATGAAGGATGATTTTTACCCAAATGAACCTCAGGAAGGTCATTATCACAGTGATTTTGGGGTGAAGTGATCTATATTGTTTCCTCCATGTATTGCTTCTCTGTATTAACAGAGCACTACCCAGGCTTTGGAACACCTTATTAAGAGAGGAAAATACTTTTTCTCCTAAAGTTGCAAGCCACATTTTTCTTGGTATTCTCCTTTTGACTTAAAAAGTTTAATTCTTAAGCAAACAAATTCTCTATTCTTTTTTTTTTTCTTAAGAACCTTTGAGAGTTAAGCATTTTTAGAGCAAAGCATTAATTTTCCTTAATAGTATTTTTCCCTCAGACAATGCTCTAATTTAACTACAGTTGCTTCTCCCGCAGAGGAATCCTTTTTTTTTTTTTTTTTAAGATTTTATTTTTAAGTAATCTCTCCACCCAACATGGGGCTCAAATTAACAATCCTAGGATCAAGAGTTGCAGGCTCTTCTGACTGAGCCAGTGGCTGGGTGCTCCCATCTTAAGAATCCTGGAAGACATCCAAATGGCCAAGAGACACATGAAAAAGTGCTCAATATCGCTTGCCATCAGGGAAATCCAAATCAAAACCTTAATGAGATACCACCTCACACCAGTCAGAATGGCTAAAATGAACAACTCAAGAAACGACAGATGTTGACAGGGATGCGGAAAAAGGGGAACCCCCCCTACACTGTTGGTGGGAATGCAAGCTGGTGCAGCCACTCTGGAAAACAGTATGGAGGTTCCTCAAAAAGTTGAAAATAGACCTGCCCTACGACCCAGCAATTGCACTACTGGGTATTTACCCCAAAGATACAAATGTAGTGATCCGAAGGGGTACGTGCACCCCGATGTTTATAGCAGCAATGTCCACAATAGCCAAACTATGGAAAGAGCCCAGATGTCCATCAACAGATGAATGGATAAAGAAGGTGTGGTACATATATACAGTGGAATATTATGCAGCCATCAAAAGGAATGAAATCTTGCCATTTGCAACGACGTGGATGGAACTGGAAGATTTTATGCTGAGCGAAATAAGTCAATCAGAGAAAGACATGTATCATATGACCTCACTGATAATGAGGAATTCTTAATCTCAGGAAACAAACTGAGGGTTGCTGGAGTGGTTGGGGCTGGGAGGGATGGGGTGGTTGGGTGATAGACATTGGGGAGGGTATTGCTATGGTGAGTGCTGTGAATTGTATGAGACTGTTGAATTGCAGACCTGTACCTCTGAAACAAATAATAAATTATATGTTAAAAGAAAAGAAGATAGTAGGAAGGGAATAATGAAGGGGGGGAGATCGGAGGGGGAGATGAACCATGAGAGACTATGGACCCTGAGAAACAAACTGAGGGTTCTGGGGGGGTGGGGAGATGGGTTAGCCTGGTGATGGGTATTAAGGAGGGCACGTACTGCATGGAGCAGTGGGTGTTATATGCAAACAATGAATCATGGAACACTACATCAAAAACTAATGATGTGGGCGCCTGGGTGGCTCAGTTGGTTAAGCGACTGCCTTCAGCTCAGGTCATGATCCTGGAGTCCTGGGATCGAGTCCTGCATCGGGCTCCCTGCTCAGCGGGGAGTCTGCTTCTCCCTCTGACTCTCCCCCTCTCATGCTCTCTCTCTCTCAAATAAATAAATCAATCTTAAAAAAAAAAAAACAAAACTAGGGTGCCTGGGTGGCTCAGTCGTTAAGCGTCTGCCTTCGGCTCAGGTCATGATCCCAGGGTCCTGGGATCGAGCCCCGCATCGGGCTCCCTGCTCAGTGGGAAGCCTGTTTCTCCCTCTCCCATTCCCCCTGCTTGTGTTACTGCTCTCGCTATCTCTCTCTCTGTCAAATAAATAAATAAAATCTTTAAAAAAACAAAACAAAACTAATGATGTAATGTATGGTGATTAACATAACATAGTAAAATTTTTTAAAAATGTAAAAAAAAAAAAAAGAATCCTGGAGGCAACTGCACAGTCTCTTACAGAGAGTTCTCTTTCTGATCACGTCTCCTTGTCCTCATGTTACCTTCATCTAACAAGATGATTTCTCCTTGATCGAAAGGAAACAATTTTGAGTATTTCCATGAAATAGCTAGGGGATCTACTCTGATTGGCTTATTAAGACATTTTCAAATAATTTTTTTAATTAAAAAAAACAAAAAAAGACAGCTACTTTTAAGTAAGTTATAGATTCAGCAGTATCTTTTTTTTTTTTTTAATATTTTATTTATTTGACAGAGAGATAGCGAGAGCAGGAACACAAGCAGGGGGAGTGGGAGAGGGAGAAGCAGGCTTCCCGCCGAGCAGGGAGCCCGATGTGGGACTCGATCCCGGGATTCCGGGATCATGACCTGAGCCGAAGGCAGACGCTTAACGACTGAGCCACCCAGGCGCCCTATTCAACTGTATCTTTAAGTTGTATTCCTCATTTACTTTTCAGAGGGATGGGAAAGCAATTTGAAATCAAATGCAGTTTACCCTATTTATACTTGATAGATGAATTTCAAAAGTCCTCTCATTGCATTTTTTTCCCTAATTCAGTTTATATATTAATGTGGGATCCTGAGAAATGCTATAGAAACCCTCTAATAATAGATTTTGAAGCTTAGAGTCTAGACTCACCTCACCAAAGTGGATAGTGATATATTTTCAGCTAAATGACATTTATGACATTGCCAGGAGTAAAACATCATTTCAGTTTTATCAAAAATAATTATATTCTAAAACAACCCAGCTAGTAGCATGACTATTAGATTTTTAAAAACATGGGTTTTATACTGCAATAATTCTAAAATCTACATTTGTATTAAAGAAGTTATCTTCAGAGTGCTTGAGTGGCTCAGTTGGTTAAGCATCTGACTTCTCATGATCTCTGGGTGCTGGGATCAAGCCTGGCATCAGGCTCACTGCTCCGCTTCTCAGTCTGCCCCTCCCCCCACCGGTGCGCACGCATGTGCGCACGAGCTCGCTCTCTCTCTCAAATAAATAAAATCTTTAAAGAAAGCCCTTATCTTCAAAATCGCTAAATAACAGGATTACTTGATTTTATTTTATTTTTTTAAGAATAGTTATTGTAGGGATCCCAGGGTAGCTCAGATGGTTGGGTGTCTGTCTTCTGCTGGGGTCATAATCCCAGGGTCCTGGGATCTAGTCCTCCATCAGGCTCTTTGCTCGTGGGGAGCCTGCTTCTCCCCCTGCTTGGGCTCTTTCTCTTTCTTGCACAAATGGGTAAATGAAATCTCTATTAAAAAAAAAAGAAGAAGGGCGCCTGGGTGGCTCAGTTGGTTGGGCGACTGCCTTCGGCTCAGGCCATGATCCTGGAGTCCCGGGATCGAGTCCCGCATCTGGCTCCCTGCTCGGTAGGGAGTCTGCTTCTCCCTCTGACCCTCCCCCCTCTCATGCTCTCTGTCTCTCGCTCTCTCTCTCTCTCAAATGAATAAATGAAGTCTTAAAAAAAAAAAAAAAAAAAAAAAAAAAAAAAA
>NC_058406.1:126230692-126234208 GCF_002201575.2 Neomonachus schauinslandi | reverse complement strand
TCTGCCTTTGGCTCAGGTCATGATCCCAGGGCCCTGGGATTGAGCCTCGCATCGGGCTCTCTGCTCAGCGGGGAGCCTGCTTCTCCCTCTCCTCCCCAATCATGCTCTCTTTTGCTATCTCTGTCTCTCTCTCTCAAATAAAGAAATAAAATCTTAAAAAAAAAATAATGAAATAAATTTTATTTAAAATCAGTTAATTAACATAGATATCATTAGTTTTGGAGGTAGAGTTCGGTGATTCATTAGTTGCATATAACACCCAGTGCTCATTACATCAAGTGCCTTCCTTAATGCCCATCACCCAGTTACCCCATCCCCCAACCCACCTTCCCTCCAGCAACCTTGTTGGTTTCCTATCATTAAGAGTCTCTTATGGGGGTGCCTGGGTGGCTCAGTTGGTTAAGCGGCTGCCTTCAGCTCGGGTCATGATCCCAGGGTCCTGGGATCGAGCCCTCCATCGGGCTCCCCTCTCCCTCTGCCTGCCGCTCTGCCTACTTGTGCTATCTCTCTCTCTGTCAAATAAATAAATAAAATCTTAAAAAAAAAAAAAAGAGTCTCTTACGGTTTGTCTCCCTCTCTGATTTTGTCTTGTTTTATTTTTCCCTCCCTTCCCCTATGATCCTGTTTTTTCTTAAATTCCACATATGAGTGAAATCATATGATAATTCTTTCTCTGATTGACTTATTTCTTTTAGCATAACACCCTCTAGTTCCATCCACGTCATTGCAAATGGTAAGATTTCATTTTTTGATGGCTGAGTAATATTCCATTGTATATATACACCACATCTTCTTTTTTTTTTTTTTAAAGATTTTATTTATTTATTTGTGAGAGAGAATGAGAGAGAGAGAGCACATGAGAGGGGGGAGGGTCAGAGGGAGAAGCAGACTCCCTGCCGAGCAGGGAGCCCGATGCGGGACTCGATCCCGGGACTCCAGGATCATGACCTGAGCCGAAGGCAGTCGCTTAACCAACTGAGCCACCCAGGCGCCCTACACCACATCTTCTTTATCCATTCATCTTTCAGTAGACATCTGGGTTCTTTCCATTGTTTGACTATTGTGGACATTGCTGCTATAAACATTGGGGTGTAGGTGCCCCTTCGAATCATGATGTTTGCATAAATACCTAGTAGTGCAATTGTTGGGTTCTTTCTTGTGTGCTAATGTAATTACGGGAATGACATCCTCTCATGTTTGCCATGTTCTGTTGGTTAGAAGCAAGTCGCAGGTCCTGCTATCCTCAAGGGGGAGGGGAGTACACAAGGCAGGAGTTCTGGGAGGTGGGGATCCATGGGGACCATATTAGAGTCTGTCCACCCTCCACACTCTCTATATAGCCACCCATTCTGGAAATGGCTCCTTTGCTGTGCTCTTCATTACCTTCCTTCCCCTCCCACCACTTGAAGTAGGATCCTGTATTATATTTCTTTTTTCCTTACTCTTCCCTTGGCTTTGTACCTAGTCTCTTTATTAAATGCTCTTCAACCACCCAGTTGAGTGTGACATCTCCTTTCTGTCACCAGTTTTCCCTGATGGGCATGGAAAGAAATAAGTGGGCATTTATTTTATTACAGTGAGAGAGGGAACACAAGCAGGGGGAGTGGAAGAGGGAGAAGCAGGCTCCCCGCTGAGCAGGGAGCCCAATGTGGAGCTCGATCCCAGGACCCTGGGACCACGACCTGAGCCCAAGGCAGACGCCTAACGACTGAGCCACCCAGGTGCCTATAAATGGGCATTTAAAAGAAAATATTATAAATTAATATTTTATCACTTAACTTCTAAAAATTGAAACATGCTATAGATTAGAAGTAAAATAGAGAAATTGTTTTGATTTGTACATGTCAAGTTGTTTGATGCTTTAGGTCTGGTAAAACCACCAAATTAAGATACATATTCTTTGATTTAGTTGGCGACCAAAACATCTATTAGATTAGAAGCTCCTCAGGGAGCAGGGACCCTGTCTTATCCTGAAGTAATTCAGCTTGATGTGCTAACATAATATTTTAATATTTTACTTCAAATTTCTGTCCTAATTATTTAGTACTAACAGTAGAACAGTCTGGATTCTAGCACAGGAATAGAAATTTTCTTCAAATCTTTGTGGCTACCTGGGAAAAAGAATTCTATTGGTTCCAGTAATCTGTGAAAAAAATATTTCTACAGAGGACTTAAGTTGTGTGTGTGTGTGTGTGTGTGAGAGAGAGAGAGAGAGAGAGTGAGAGGGATGCCCCCCTGCTCAGAAGGTTTTTAAATGCACAAAATTGGGGCTCCTGGGTGGCTCAGTCAGTTAAGGGTCTGCCTTTGGTTCAGGTCATGATCCCAGGGTCCTGGGACCGAGCCCCATGTTGGACTCCCTGCTTCTCTCTCTGCCTGCCCCTCCCTCTGCTTGTACTCTCTGTCTGTCAAATAAATAAATAAAATCTTAAAAAAAAAAAAGATAAGTAGCTACCTTCCCTGGTTATGCCAATGGAATACTCATTTAACAAACCACTGTTCAACTGTCCGTGAATTCACAAACCCCTTGATAGCTTTAGGAAGCTCTTGCATAACATGTTTAATGACTTAAAATTTGCTCCCATGGCTTCATGGTTAAGTGATCTGTAGCTCTTTTTTCCAACTCTTTTTTCCAACTTGTTTCCTGTTAAATACACATAGACATTTCTCATTCTCAGCAGTGTAATGGATCAGGATTAAAAGAAAAGATAGCTTCCAAACTAACACAACAGTTCAAAACCTGTTTCAGAATACCCTCCTACACTTTTAGAAGAACCTCTCTCGCTATGTCTCTCTCTGTCAAATAAATAAATAAAATCTTAAAAAAAAGAAGTCTTTATAAATAAAATCTTTAAAAAAAAGACTTTATAAATAAAATCTTTAAAAAAAAAAGACTTTATTTATTTGACAGAGAGAGACGGAACACAAGCAGGGGGAGTGGGAGAGGGAGAAGCAGGCTTCCCGCAGAGCAGGGAGCCCGACGCGGGGCTCGACGCGGGGCTCGACGCGGGGCTCGATCCCAGGACCCCGGGATCATGACCTGAGCCGAAGGCAGACGCTTAACGACTGAGCCACCCAGGCGCCCCTTTCTTCTCTTCTGACACCAGTTACACTAGATTAAGGGCCCACCCTACTTCAGTTAGCCTCATCTTAAGTAATTACATCTGCAATGACCCTATTTCTAAATAAGTTCACATTCTGAGGTCTTGGGAGTTAGGACTTGAACATAGCTTTTTGGGGGAAGGACACAATCTAACCCATAACAGTCTGGATGTCACCAAGCCCGTTAAAATCATACCTTCAGGGCGCTTGGGTGGCTCAGTTGGTTAAGCGTTTGCTTTCAGCTTAGGTCATGATCCGAGGGTTCTGGGACTGAGTCTGCATCGGGCTCCCTGCTTCTTGGGGAGTCTGCTTCTCCCTCTGCCCCCTCCTCCAACTTGTTCTCTCTCTCTCTCTCATAAATAAAATCTTTAAAAAAATTTTTAAAAATCATACCTTCAAAGAATATTTAATTCTTCT